>NC_042989.1:28400987-28485987 GCF_901001165.1 Salmo trutta
TTCTCTGGTGAGGTAAGTGACAGCTAATCAACATTGTCATAAATAATCAATGACCATCGAGCAGACCACTTTACACAAACACGCAGGCACGCACGCGCGCACGCACACACACACACACACACACACACACACACACACACACACACACACACACACACACACACACACACACACACACACACACACACACACACACACACCTCTAAAATAATAGGGCCAGTGCTCTATGTAATTACCGGTGCACGGCTAAACCAGGAGAAGAAAGGGAGAATGGGAA
Organism: Salmo trutta; assembly: GCF_901001165.1. Classification (NCBI taxonomy): domain Eukaryota; kingdom Metazoa; phylum Chordata; class Actinopteri; order Salmoniformes; family Salmonidae; genus Salmo; species Salmo trutta. The sequence continues at coordinate 28,401,265 of NC_042989.1, forward strand.
CATTTTAGAAAAGGAGAGAGGGGTTGGGATGGGAATGCCTCCTTGCAGGTTATCTGGAATTACAAAGTGTGTGTGTGTGTAATCAGGAGTTAGGAAAATATTTTGTCACACATGTCTCTTCTCCCAGAGGATGGGAGGTCAACAAACAGAGGGATGAGGGATGGGGAAGAGGATAAGAGGGGGGGAGAGGATAGGAGGGGGAAAAAATATGTCAAATACACAACTGTTCTTGCAAACATAAACCACTGAATGATCTTTCGCTGTGGCATTACTGTGAGATGTGTGTATTCTCCCATACAGTAGGTACTGTACACATAGCCACTTTGCCTTCCATTGTATTTGCCTATCATTGTCTATACAGTCCTCCTCATCATCTACTCAATGTCAACTTCAGATAAGAGCTCTCAGACAGGACAAAATAACTAATACATTGGAGAGCAATGTGACAGTGCCAATTCAGTTAAACTAAATTTAACTCAAATAAACTCAGAGCTCAGACTGATCTCCAGCTCCATAAAGAAAGAATGATGCAAGGTCTCACTACACGTGTCCTGTTAGTGTCTTTAAACTGAACTATGCAATCTCACCAAGACTAACCTTGATTAATGAAGCTTGAATAAAAAGAAATGAATAAAAAAGATGGGAGTGTGTACAAACAAACAGACGATCAGATTGAGCCTGGTGGTTTGTCGTGTGTTTGATCTGTCATACAGCAGTCAAATATTGATTCATTAAATTACACAAACACAGGTGAGTCCTGAGAGAAAGACAGATAGAATGAGCGAGCGTGCATGAGAGAGAGAGAGAGAGAGAGAGAGAGAGAGAGAGAGAGAGAGAGAGAGAGAGAGAGAGAGAGAGAGAGAGAGAGAGTAACGTGGCTGGACTGATAGGATAGGCTTTATTATCATGACCCTGACACACAGAACAGACATCATAGTGGAGGGCATCCTGACACACAGAACAGACATCATAGTGGAGGGCATCCTGACACACAGAGCAGACATCATAGTGGAGGGCATCCTGACACACAGAGCAGACATCATAGTGGAGGGCATCCTGACACACAGAGCAGACATCATAGTGGAGGGCATCCATATCCATATACTATCAGATGGATTGGAGCTAAACAGTGTTTTGTTGTATTACAATAGAGAAAACCCTAGTCAGTAGCTTTCTATCTGCTTTGGCTGTTAGTGGGGATGGACATGGGATGAGGAAGGTGTCTTTAGTCAGTCATGGTTAGGGGGTTCATGAGATGTTAGGTTTGTGTAGTTGCTATACCTGAGCTATAGATGTGTGTGTGTGCGCATGCGTGTGTAAATGTGTAGATGTGTGTATTAAGTGTGTGTGTGTTACCATACCTGGTGTTGGGCTGCAGTTGTGTGTCTGTGTAGTTGTTATCCTGGCTGTCTCCAGCAAACACAGTCACACCGTCTCGGAGTAGACGGTAGCTGGCCACATGTCCGTTAGGCTGTAAGGGCTGGTCCCAGTACAGCTCTACTGCTGTAGAGTTTACCACCACATGTCTAGGGCTGGACCACACTCCTAGACACAGAGAGAGGGAGAGAGGGAGAGAGAGAGAGAGAGAGAGAGAGAGAGAGAGAGAGAGAGAGGGGCGAGAGAGAGATATATATAGAGAGAGAGGGAGAGGGGGAGAGAGAGAGCGAAAGAGAGAGAGAGAGGGAGGGGGAGAAAGGGAGAGAGGAGGAAAGAGAGAGATATAGAGAGAGAGAGGGAGAGAGGGGAGAGAGAAAGAGAGAGAGAGAGAGAGAGGGAGAGAGGAAGAGAGGGGGAAAGAGAGAGAGGGAAAGAGAGAGGGGAGAGAGAGAATATTTTTTTATGATGTAACATTAACAAATCTAAATCAAACAAAAATGGAAACTGAAAATGTTTATTGTTGTGTGTGTGAGTGTGTATGTGAGTGTGTGAGTGTGTATGTGACTGTGTGTGTGTGAGTGAGTGTGTGTACCTGTGGGAGCGTCTTGCAGAGTGTGTCCTGTAGATGGCTGACTAGCTCCACAGCCCACCGCTGTACAGGCCACCAACACAAAGCTGTAGTCAGAGTGAGGCTGCAGACCTGAAACGCACACACACACCGTTACAAACAGACTTACACACACATACTGTACACACGTTCAAAAACACACTTACTTGAGCGAAAGAGAAGAGAAGAGCGTGATAGAAATAGTGAGACAGAAAGGAGAGATGGGAAGAGAGACAGAGACAGAAAGGAGAGATGGGAAGAGAGACAGAGACAGAAAGGAGAGATGGGAAGAGAGACAGAGACAGAAAGAAGAGATGGGAAGAGAGACAGAGACAGAAAGGAGAGATGGGAAGAGAGACAGAGACAGAAAGAAGAGACGGCCTGAGAGACAGAGACAGAAAGGAGAGATGGGAAGAGAGACAGAGACAGAAAGGAGAGATGGGAAGAGAGACAGACAGAAAGAAGAGATGGGAAGAGAGACAGAGACAGAAAGGAGAGATGGGAAGAGAGACAGAGACAGAAAGGAGAGATGGCCTGAGAGACAGAAAGAAGCGATGGGAAGAGAGACAGAGACAGAAAGAAGAGATGGGAAGAGAGACAGAGACAGAAAGAAGAGATGGGAAGAGAGACAGAGACAGAAAGAAGATGGGAAGAGAGACAGAGACAGAAAGAAGAGATGGGAAGAGAGACAGAGACAGAAAGGAGAGATGGCCTGAGAGACAGAAAGGAGAGATGGGAAGAGAAAGAGAGAGCGCCCCATATACATGGCCCTATAATGTGGGCAGCATCCCACCTCCATCTGAGTGAGGAAGGATCCATAGCGCTCCATGTTAAATGATGCATGCCTTAACTCAATAATGAAGCAACGTAAAGATGAGCGGTGACACAGGATAGGAACCACACTGCAATGACGTGATCTATTCTAATTCTAATACCTGTGTATGCATTAACACTATAGCACAGTCCTGATGATTTATTTATGTACAGGCTGTACATCCCTGTTGGTCTGTCAGTCACTCTGTTCTGTAGATTCATTTCAATATACTCTACAGCCCTCCTTTTAAAGGGTCAGGGCCAAGCATGTTCAAATTCAGCACTAATTCAATTAGAATGACTTATAATATTGAATCTGATCGTGTAAAGTTGTTGCCTTTAAAATTATGTGATTAACAAATTAACATTCAAATTTAAATTAATGTTTAGATTCTAAATTTAAGTAACTGAAGTAATTATTTTACGGCATATAGAAAAATAACCAGCTAACCAGCTAATTTAGCAATATCATGTAAAACCTATTTACAATAATGACTTGACAAAACAAAGGAAATGAATGATTGCAGACAATAAAAGTGATATATTTATTCGGTATGATGATATAAACAGAAATATAATATCTTTGTTCCATCCTTCTTTTTCCAGTCATACAAATGCATGTTTGTATTGTATCATATTTCTTACTGTTCTACTGCAGTCAACACATCAAATAATAATCTATAGTTGAAATTCAGAAGAGACAGAGAACCGTGTCCCTACAGGGCCAGGCAGCGTGGTGTACAGCAGGATATACGCCTGCACACCTCCCAGTCATGTTGTTTAAACAGCTTCCTTCCTTCCATCGGCCAGGCAGCGTGGTGTACAGCAGGATATACGCCTGCACGCCTCCCAGTCATGTTGTTTAAACAGCTTCCTTCCTTCCATCGACCAGGCAGCGTGGTGTACAGCAGGATATACGCCTGCACGCCTCCCAGTCATGTTGTTTAAACAGCTTCCTTCCTTCCATCGGGCCAGGCAGCGTGGTGTACAGCAGGATATACGCCTGCACGCCTCCCAGTCATGTTGTTTAAACAGCTTCCTTCCTTCCATCGACCAGGCAGCGTGGTGTACAGCAGGATATACGCCTGCACGCCTCCCAGTCATGTTGTTTAAACAGCTTCCTTCCTTCCATCGGCCAGGCAGCGTGGTGTACAGCAGGATATACGCCTGCACGCCTCCCAGTCATGTTGTTTAAACAGCTTCCTTCCTTCCATCGGGCCAGGCAGCGTGGTGTACAGCAGGATATACGCCTGCACACCTCCCAGTCATGTTGTTTAAACAGCTTCCTTCCTTCCATCGGGCCAGGCAGCGTGGTGTACAGCAGGATATACGCCTGCACGCCTCCCAGTCATGTTGTTTAAACAGCTTCCTTCCTTCCATCGGCCAGGCAGCGTGGTGTACAGCAGGATATACGCCTGCACACCTCCCAGTCATGTTGTTTAAACAGCTTCCTTCCTTCCATCGGGCCAGGCAGCGTGGTGTACAGCAGGATATACGCCTGCACGCCTCCCAGTCATGTTGTTTAAACAGCTTCCTTCCTTCCATCGGGCCAGGCAGCGTGGTGTACAGCAGGATATACGCCTGCACACCTCCCAGTCATGTTGTTTAAACAGCTTCCTTCCTTCCATCGGGCCAGGCAGCGTGGTGTACAGCAGGATATACGCCTGCACGCCTCCCAGTCATGTTGTTTAAACGGCTTCCTTCCTTCCATCCGCCAGTCTAGTTAACATGCTACACAGCCCTCCCTACTTAACCCAACCCCAGATCAATGTTCCCACAACGTTCTGCTGGGTTTGGGTTAAATGAAGAACTCTGTCAAGCATACTAAATGCTAGGGACAGCATCAGACCGGCAACGGTAAGACTTCACTACACAATGGAAGCAAGCATTGTGTGTGTCAGAGTGTGTATTCTAGCATTGTGTGTAGAGTGTGTATTCTAGCATTGTGTGTGTCAGAGTGTGTATTCTAGCATTGTTAACAATGTTAATGTGATATCGTTTGTTGCAATTCTGAGCAATTGTCTGTATCCATGTGTCACCAGTTCTAGGTGATGGTAAACTACACATAAAGAATATAAATATTACTCTCTACCCCATCATGCATCCATACTGTGAGTTTATGGATCTAAAAGTACATTTTTACACATATTTAATTTACTGATTAACACAATATGAAATAAAAAGGTCTGAAGTAAATAACCAATCAGGTGTAAATCTTGTGTAAATCATAAGAAGATCAGTGTAATGTTTCATATCACTACGGCTATTTATTCATCATACATTTTTCGTCCCAAAGCTGGGACTCAATTAATGGCTGTTGAACACAGGCAGCAACCCTTCTTTCTGTTGTATTTTAATTACAAATACTAAATCATTCCAGCTTGTGCCTCCCGTCCCACACACATTCTATCCGTTGGATCCCCGCTTTCCTAGAACGACTTCCACACAACACCTCAAGGGGACACTGTTGCCCTGCTGAAAGATGGCCGACGTCCCATCTAAAATAAATAAATGAAGTCACATAAAGGGAGAAAAGTTCCTTCATTTTAACAGTCAGGCGGGCAGGCGGGCGGGCGGGCAGGCGGGCAGGCGGGCGGGCGGGCAGGCGGGCAGGCGGGCGGGCGGGCAGGCGGGCAGGCGGGCGGGCGGGCGGGCGGGCGGGCGGGCGGGCAGCCCAGGGAGTCCAGCCCATTTGCAGTGCGGCGCTAACACGAAGTGAAACAGCGCCGTAACTGTCACCCAAATTGTAGTGTCCAGTAGGGGGGAGGAGTGCGGTAATAACATGTAGAAAAGTATTTTATTGACAACCTGCCATTCCCTGTTTGCATTAGACAATTTGAGAGCATGATGACTGCACTATAGGCCCCCAAGTCCCTTACCTCACATACCTGAGACCAAGAGAGAGAGAGGAAGAGAAAGAGAAGAGAGGCTTCTTGCTTCTGTTAACTGCAAAATAACAGTAAACAATATGATACAATATAAACATCTATTTTAATGAGTGAGAAAAGAAGGATGGAAGCCATTATATTTCTGTTTATATCATCAAATGAGTAAAAGACAGTGGGAAGGAGAGCGAGAAGAGCAGATAGTAGAAAGGAGCAGGAAGAGAGGGATAGATAGAGCAGAGAGAGAGAAAGAGAGAAAGAGAAAGAGGGACTATGTTTTCCTGCAGCATTGATAACACCTCTAAATAATTAAGAGTTCACTTCCTGTCAGAGGCTCCTTAATGTCCGTCCGTCCGTCCGTCCGTCCGTCCGTCCGTCTGTCTGTCTGTCTGTCTGTCTGTCTGTCTGTCTGTCTGTCAGTCAGTCAGTCTTGTCTGGAGGATTATGGGAGGACCCCTAACGTACTTCACCAGATCAGGTTTATACACACACACCTACACACACACCTACACACACGTACATAAACGCACACACACGCCCTCTCCCCCACCCCTCTGCCCTTCTCCCGCTCGCATAATCTGGGATAAAACGGGGGGAGGGGAAGGGAACAAACAGGGGGATGGGGAGAGGGAATTTGGGGGTCTCAATACTGAGTGTCCCCTAATCCCCCTTCCCCTCTCTCTCTCTCCCTCTTTATCCTTCTCTATCCTGTTCTCTGTGTTAACTCTGTCTCAGCAACATTTAGCAGCATTCAGTCTTCCTCTGTTACCTCATCAAACACAAAGACTACCTGTTCTGAGGTAGCAGTGGGAAAAATCACAAAGACTACCTGTTCTAAGGTAGCAGTGGGAAAAATCACAAAGACTACCTGTTCTAAGGTAGCAGTGGGAAAAATCACAAAGACTACCTGTTCTGAGGTAGCAGTGGGAAAAATCACAAAGACTACCTGTTCTGAGGTAGCAGTGGGAAAAATCACAAAGACTACCTGTTCTGAGGTAGCAGTGGGAAAAATCACAAAGACTACCTGTTCTGAGGTAGCAGTGGGAAAAATCACAAAGACTACCTGTTCTGAGGTAGCAGTGGGAAAAATCACAAAGACTACCTGTTCTGAGGTAGCAGTGGGAAAAATCACAAAGACTACCTGTTCTGAGGTAGCAGTGGGAAAAATCACAGAGGCAGTCTCCCTAAAAATACAGATTCAATTTATCGCACTTTGTCAGCATGACGGCAAGATTTTGTTCAGATACCCATTTAAGCCCTATTATTTAACTTATATATTTTGAACATTATATTTAGAGGTCATGTAAATCAAATAGCATAATTGAAATGAATTTAAATGATAGCCTTAATTCTGTTGACTGAATTATGTATGTAATCCTCTAAATTGTGACTACAATACTACACACGTGTGAATACTTCCTGATCAACATGTCCCTTCCTCTTCTCCAGGGTTACAATGAATTTATTACATCCCAATTCAGGCCTTGACATATCTTCATACAAGCTAAATATCCAGCATAATGTAAATAAATGAACGTGAAACAGTGCGGGTGGGGCATTCAGAGGAAGCATAAATAAAAGAGAATGTTCTCTATTGTAATGAATGAATAATGCTCTTACAAACACCCAATTAAACACATGATTAATAACAGAATCTATATCATTGTGAGCAATAGCTCATACATGCCAATGATAGCAATACTTATCATCGATTCACATGGGATTTGGCACTTTTTTCTCCTCTATTAATTCAACAGTGATCGTTTCTATATTGTATAATAAAAGTGTATATTTCATACTCATACATGTGCAAATAAAATACTAGCCATAATCACAACAGATTTCTGTTTTGTTAAACAACATTTAATTCCATCCTTAACAGATTTTTTTTTAACTGCCCGTATTTTCTTTATAAAAAAAGAAGAGCTAGATGATTTTAAAGAGATAGAATATGTCTATCGTTCACATGAAGAGTGATACATTTTACTCTCGGTCTGAGCCATGTTTCTAACATTGTGAAAGGGAAAATGAATGATGTCATATTAAACATTAAACATGAGAAGCAGGCCAATTATTTCTGCTCATATTTCATGTAAAACGTTTCTTCATCCATCTACCTCTCCCTTCTTTCGCTTGCTCCTTTTTCGGTCCTTCTCTCCGTACCACCCCTGGGGTGTCACTTGAAAACGTACTAATATCTTCTGTCATTTATTTAGCTATTATTCATTACAATAACAAAGGACAAGTCTTTGTGTTACTTCGCACACGGTCACACAGTGGGTGTATGGGTGTGTGTACGTGTCGCCAGTGACCTGAGGGGTATCCTGCGAATAAGGTTTAAGGATTTAGTGAGGTAACTTTGCTCAACTCTGAGTTCAACTCAGGATAACCGGTCATATGGCAATGAATCCTTCAGAACGAACCTACTCTGGGGCAGGCTAACTCAGGGCTAACTCCATTTACCCTGAATGAAATGACTGAGCTGCGAGCTGAGGACTAATGCAATCAGATTCTCACCCTCATGCAAAGATTACGTCATCATCCCCTTCATTTGAGGAAGACGACTGATTCAATATTTATTTAGTCAAATGTTTTGTTTTTGTGTGTAATTTTTTTAAATGTTAAAATATATCACATTACACATTTAGTAATGACAAAATCCATTTTAAACTACACGCAATATAACACTTTTGTATGACTTAATAAAAAATATACATTACCAGTCAAAAGTTTAGACACACCTACTCATTCCAGGGTTTTTCTTTATTTTTACTATTTTCCACATTGTATGTTGCAAAGCTGTCGTCAAGACAAAGAGTGGCTACTTTGAAGAACCTCAAATATAAAATATATTTTGATTTGTTTAACACTGTTTTGGTTACTACATGATTCCATGTGTTATTTCATAGTTTTGATGTCTTCATTATTATTCTAAAATGTAGAAAATAGTAAAAATAAAGAAAAACCCTTGAATGAGTAGGTGTGTCCAAATTTTGTCTGGTAATGTATATCCATAGGAGTTGGAAAAAAGGTGCTTGTGCATAAGCACAGCAAAGCACACTAAAAATTACATTAACGATAAGTAATAAAACAAAGACGGCACTTTTAAAAGCCTATTTCACACCATAGGCTTCTGAATTTGCAAGATATCTTTTCTTTAATTTTGATTTCGCACAAATGAAAATGTGTCAGTGACGCGCCCACGGGTTGACGTTTCAGCGTTGTCTCAACGAGGAGTTCGGCGTTCGACATGCACGCGCAGTTACACGCCTGCTGGAGTTAGCGGCAGGCAGACGAGCAATATCCACCGTCGTCGTACGGAGGAAGTCTGAGCTGGAATGTGAAGCTAACTGAAACGGGTTAGCTTTAGAAAACCCTGAAAAGATCGAGCTTGCTTTGCAGGATACCCCTCTAGCAATCACACACACACTGTTCTGAGGTTTATGTTAAGGACACACACTCACACTCTGCTCAGCCCTAGGACACACGAATAATAGCACCACTCTCCACAGCCACCTATTTAACATACGCTATTTTATATCACATTTGATGTTTGTCAACTCTTTGTTATTGTTTTACTCTGGTGCAGAGGTTACTACCTCCAGTGACGTGACACAACATTTGCATCGAAATACAACAGATTATTTAATAAAAAAATATGAATGTGAAATGTATGGTTCGTTTTAGTAATGTCACCAATAGGTGGGCAGGTAGCCTAGTGGTTAGAGCGTTGGGCCAGTCACTGAAAGGTTGCTGGATTGAATCCCTGAGATGACAAGGTAGAAATCTGTCGTTCTGCCCCTGAACAAGGCAGTTAACCCACTGCTCCCCGGCAGGCCGTCATTGTAAATAAGAATTTGTTCTTAACTGACTTGCCTAGTTAAATTAAAAAAATATATAAAAAATAGGATAATATTGGAAGGATGAGAGACATGTAAAGATACAAGACAGATAAAGACATGAGACAGACAAAGAGACAAGAGCAGAAGAGTACAAGAAGGAAAAGGAAGAGAGGTAGACAGAGATGTAGACAGGATGTCATCTAGAGAGAGAAAGACAGACAGGATGCCCTCTAGAGGGAGAAAGATAGACAGGATGTCATCTAGAGGGAGAAAGACAGACAGAGATGTAGACAGGATGTCATCTAGAAGGAGAAAGACAGACAGAGATGTAGACAGGATGACATCTAGAAGGAGAAAGACAGACAGAGACACAGACAGAGACATAGACAGGATGTCATCTAGAGGGAGAAAGACAGACAGAGACATAGACAGGATGTCATCTAGAAGGAGAAAGACAGACAGAGATGTAGACAGGATGTCATCTAGAGGGAGAAAGACAGACAGAGACATAGACAGGATGTCATCTAGAAGGAGAAAGACAGACAGAGATGTAGACAGGATGTCATCTAGAGGGAGAAAGACAGACAGAGACATAGACAGGATGTCATCTAGAAGGAGAAAGACAGACAGAGATGTAGACAGGATGTCATCTAGAGGGAGAAAGACAGACAGAGATGTAGACAGGATGTTGTGTAGAGGGAGAAAGACAGACAGAGACATAGACAGGATGTAATCTAGAGGGAGAAAGACAGACAGAGATGTAGACAGGATGTCATCTAGAGGGAGAAAGACAGACAGAGATGTAGACAGGATGTCATCTAGAGAGAGAAAGAGAGATGTAGACAGGATGTCATCTAGAGAGAGAAAGAGAGATGTAGACAGGATGTCATCTAGAGAGAGAGAGATGTAGACAGGATGTAATCTAGAGAGAGAAAGAGAGATGTAGACAGGATGTCATCTAGAGAGAGAGAGATGTAGACAGGATGTAATCTAGAGAGAGAAAGAGAGATGTAGACAGGATGTAATCTAGAGAGAGAGAGATGTAGACAGGATGTAATCTAGAGAGAGAGAGATGTAGACAGGATGTAATCTAGAGAGATTGGGCTGATGAGATAGACAGGATGTAATCTAGAGAGAGATTGGGCTGATGAGATAGACAGGATGTAATCTAGAGAGAGATGTAGACAGGATGTCATCTAGAGAGATTGGGCTGATGAGATAGACAGGGTTTCCTGGTTGCTCGCTGAGAGACAGTGGGGTCTCAGGGAGGCTTAACCCTTCTCTACCACCAAGCTCAGTGCTGGCACATCACAGAACCACCAAACACACACCCTGGCATATCCACACTCTGGCATACCGGCCTAGCACCGCACTGGGACTGCCTGGCATAAGCCACTCGCCAGCCCTTAAACATGCACAGCATCTACACTCTCAACGCCAGCACTGCCACACACACAAGACAAACCCATTGGGCTTGCTATTGCCAGCTTTGGCCAATCCTGGTATTTTCCCAGTGCTCCGAGCATTCTCTGTGGAGTGTTACTGGGAAATATCTCCAGAAAGCAGAGCGTTCCAGAGGAGAGGCTGGAACTCCCCAAACTTCTGACTGCTCTCAGGATTAACCAGGGAAACCAGTGAGCTTCCAAACTGCCCCCTTATATCACAAACTCCTTGATCTGGCTGTGTCAAAACTACAGTCAGATTTTATAGCTATGCAGGACTGCGTTGCTGATTGAAACATGCTTAATAGGGGCTAAATGACATACATGTTGTTTTTAAACTCTCGTAAGAATGTTTCAGACGAACTACAGTACATGTTCACTCATTAGATGGTTCTCCAATTAAACGTGTTCCCGCATATAAATACTTCATCGTTTGGATTGATCTAGATTTGACATTTACAAAAGAGCTGGTTAAGAAGCTAGGATTTAAAGTTGGCTTTTTCTACAAAAACAGATTGTGCCTTTCTCTAAACAGCTGGAAGCAGATGATTCAGTCAACCATTTTATCTGTTGTTGATTATGGTGATATTATTTATCAAAGTGCAGCTGCTACTAGTCTTAAACCTGTGGATGCTGTCTACCATGGTGCTCTTTCATCTTGATGTTCTGCTGCCATCCAGGAAATGTAAAATATTGATTGGGGACTTATTGTGGAGAAATTTAACCGTTTCTGTTTCTGGATGATTTGTGATGTGTTATTTGTGCTTCCCATTACTGGGTTTTTGTATTTTTATGTGTGTGTATATATATATATATATATATATATATATATATATATATTAAATGATAATAAAAAATAAATAAATAACTAAATTATATATATATATAATTAATTAATTTAGTATTATTATGTTTTTTTTGGTTGTTTTCTTAATTTTTTATATTTTTTTGTGTATACTGTGTATATTTATGTTGAATTATACAGGGTGCATTTGAAAAAGAGACCTAGTTCTCAATGGGGCGGCAGGTAGCCTTGTGGTTAGATCATTGGGCCAGTAACAGAAAGGTTGCTAGATCGAATCCCCGAGCTGACAAGGTAAAAATCTGTTGTACTGCTCCTGAACAAGGCTGTTAACCCACTGTTCCTAGGACTTCATTAAAAAGAAGAATTTGTTCTTTACTGACTTGCCTAGTTAAATAAAGGTTAAATACATTTATTTTTATATTCCCTGTGAAAATAAAGGTTAAATAAATAAAATTGCCTTTTCTCTGTACCCTCTCCTCCACCCTTTCCCTTAGCCTCTCTCTCATACCCCTCTCCTCCACCCTAACCGTTTCCCTTAGCCTCTCTCTCATACCCCTCTCCTCCACCCTAACCGTTTCCCTTAGCCTCTCTCTCATACCCCTCTCCTCTCCCCCTATCACCCCTAACCTCTCTCCCCTAATCCTCTCCCCCTCTCTTCTCTTCCCCCTCCAACTATTACCTAAACCCTCTCCCCTTCTTCCCTAAGACAGACACTCTAGTCAGACTCCAACTATAACCTAAACCCTCTCCCCTTCTTCCCTAAGACAGACACTCTAGTCAGACTCCAACTATAACCTAAACCCTCTCCCCTTCTTCCCTAAGACAGACACTCTAGTCAGACTCCAACTATAACCTAAACCCTCTCCCCTTCTTCCCTAAGACAGACACTCTAGTCAGACTCCAACTATAACCTAAACCCTCTCCCCTTCTTCCCTAAGACAGACACTCTAGTCAGACTCCAACTATAACCTAAACCCTCTCCCCTTCTTCCCTAAGACAGACACTCTAGTCAGACTCCAACTATTACCTAAACCCTCTCCCCTTCTTCCCTAAGACAGACACTCTAGTCAGCGTGTGCAGATCTGCGGTGTGAGAACCTTATCTCTGTTGGTGTTGGAAGGAACACTCCTCCTCTCCTCTGACTTTAAGAGACACACTCTTCCATCTCACCCTCTGTCCCCTCTCCTCCCTATTTGGCTCCTCTTTTTCCTGTCTGTCTCCTCTCCTCCCTCTCTCCTGTCCTTCTCCCAGACTGTATGGATGATGTAGGCTCAGGTCTCTAGGAGAGTCATAGGTATGTAGTTAGCATAGAGAAGGAGGGTCTGTCTGTCTGTCTGTCTGTCTGTCTGTCTGTCTGTCTGTCTGTCTGTCTGTCTGTCTGTCTGTCTGTCTGTCTGTCTGTCTGTCTGTCTGTCTGTCTGTCTGTCTGTCTGGTTTAAACAGGACTATTATGGCAGGAGACCACTCAGTGGTGTGTGTGTGTGTGTGTGTGTGTGAGTGTGAGTGTGAGTGTGATTGTGTGTGTGTATCCTTGGCCTGGTAACTGATGGCATGGGGCCAGCCACACTGCTCTTCTCCTGGGCAGATAAAAGAAGCCCCACAAATCCCCCAGCCATGCCAGAGAGAGAGAGAGAGAGTGAGTGTGTGTGTGTGTGTGTTGGTGTATGTGTGTGTGTGTGTGTTAAGGTATGTGTGTGTGTGTGAGAGAGAGCGATAGAGAAAGAGAGAGCCTATCTGAGTGAGTAAGTGTGTGTGCGAGTGAAGAAGCATAGATCAGAGGCCTCTGTGTGAGTGTGAGGGGAAGGGCTGGCTCATGGCGGGAATCCAGTGTAAATTCAGTCATTAGATTGCTTCCAGAAACAGTATGCATAAATAAACACAGGACAGCGAGGATGAGAGGAGGCGGGGAGAGGAGAGGATGAGAGGAGTCTGGGAGAGGAAGAGAGGAGAGGGGAGAGGAGGGGGGAGAGGAGGAGAGGAGGGGGGAGAGGAGGGGAAAGGAGTAGAGGAGAGGAGGGGGGAGATGAGGGGGAGGGGGGAAAGGAGTAGAGGACGAAAGGAGGGGGGAGAGGAAGGGAGCGAGGAAAGGAGCAGGGGAGGAGGATGAAAGGAGGGGGAGAAAGGGGAGAGGAGGAGAGGAGGGGGAGAGGAAAGGAGAGGAGGAAAGGAGCGAGGGGAGAGGATGAAAGAAGGGGGGAGAGGATGAGAGGAGGTGGGAGAGGAGGAGAGGAGGTGGGAGAGGAGGGGGAGGGGGAGAGGAGGAGAGTAGGGGGGAGGGATGAGAGGAGGTGGGAGAGGAGGGGAGTGGAGGAGAGGAGGAGGGAGAGGAGGGGAGGAGGAAAGGAGTGGGGGAGAGGATAGAGGATAAAAGGAGGGGGAGGAGGAGAGGAGGAGAGGAGGGGGAAGGGAGGAGGAGAGAGAGGAGAGTGAAAGCATGAATCCAACCTTCTCAAGTGGTCTTCTGAAGGGGGGACTTGTGTGTGTGTGTGTGTGTGTGTGTGTGTGTGTGTGTGTGTGTGTGTGTGTGTTTGTGTGTGTGTGTGTGTGTGTGTGTGTGTGTAATAGTGCATGTGTGTGCATGTGTAATCCATAGTAGTATTTTTGTCTGCATTGTACAGTAGGAGTGCTGACACCGTACTCTGTATACATTGGTATGTGTGTGTATGTGTGCCTACGTGTGTGTGTGTGTGTGTTTGGGTTGTACCTGTAACAGTGTAGTTGAGCGGTCCATCCGAGGGTGTGTGAGTGTGTATTGTCCCGGTGCTAGTCATGTTGATGTGGTAGAGTCGAATGATGCCATTGGATTTAGAGGGTGGGGCCCAGCTGAGCCTTAGAGAGCCAGGACCCAGAGCTGTAACTATGGGAGAACCCACTTCCTCTGGTACCCCCTGCACAGTTACAGCCAGGACCTAGAGAGAGGGAGAGAGACCTGTTAGTCACTGACACATACAAGAGAAAGAAAACGCTCGGAACATGACATCATTACTTACCTACGCAATGAGAAACATGTGGTATTGGCACTGACCCTGTATGTAGCTTTCTGTCTTATTTCTTATTTATCCTGTTTTCTTTATTATATACACTACCGGTCCAAAGTTTTAAAACATCTACTCATTCAAGGGTTTTTCTTATATTTGAGATTCTTCAAATAGCCAACCTTTTCCTTGATGACAGCTTTGCACACTCTTGGCATTCTTTCAACCAGCTTCACCTGGAATGCTTTTCCACCAGTCTTGAAGGAGGTCCCACATATGCTGAGCATTTGTTGGCTATTTTTCCTTCACTTTGCAGTCCGACTCATCCCAAACCATCTAAATTGGGTTGAGGTCGGGTGATTATGGAGGCCAGGTCATCTGATGCAGCACTCCATCACTCTCCTTCTTGGTCAAATAGCCCTTACACAGCCTGGAGGTGTGTTGGGTCATTGTCCTGTTGAAAAACAAATGATCGTCCCACTAAGCCCAAACCAGATGGGATGGTGTATCGCTGCAGAATGCTGTGGTAGCCATGCTGGTTTGGAATATGACATCACCGACAACGATGAGAGAACTGGCAGTGTGGTGCCAGGACAACAACCTCTCCCTCAATGTGAGCAAGACAAAGGAGCTGATCGTGGACTACAGGAAAAGGCGGGCCGAACAGGCCCCCATTAACATCAACGGGGCTGTTGGAGCAGGTCGAGAGTTTCAAGTTCCTCGGTGTCCACATCACCAACGATCTATCATGGTCCAAACACACAAAGACCGTCGTGAAGAGTGCACGACAAAACCTTTTCCCCCTCAGGAGACTGAAAAGATTTGGCATGGTTCTCCAGATCCTCAAAATGTTCTACAGCTGCACCATTGAGAGCAACCTGACCGGTTCCATCACCGCCTGGTATGGCAACTGCTCAGCATTTGATCGTAAGGTGCTACAGAGGGTAGTGCGTACTGCCCAGTATATCACTGGGGCCAAGCTTCCTGCAATCCAGGACCTTTATAATAGGTGGTGTCAGAAGAAGGCCCATAAAATTGTCAGGCTCCAGTCACCCTAGTCATAGACTGTTCTCTCTGCTACCGCACGGCAAGCGGTACCGGAGCGCCAAGTCTAGGACCAAAAGGCTCCTTAACAGCTTCTACCCCCAAGCCATAAGACTGCTGAACAATTAATCAAACGGCCACCCAGACTATTACTTTGTACACTGCTGCAACTCGCTGTTTATTATCAATGCATAGTCACTTCACCCCTACCTACATGTACAAATTACCTCTACTAACCTGTACCCCCGCACACTGACTCGGTACCGGTACCCCCTGTATATAGCCTCGTTATTGTTATTTTATTGTGTAACTTTTTATTATTTTTTACTTTAGTCTATTTGGTAAATATTTTCTTAACTCTTTTTGAACTGCACTGTTGGTTAAGGGCTTGCAAGTAAGGTCCACACTTGCATGTGACAAATAAAGTTTGATTTGATTTGATTTGGTTAAGTGTGCCTTGAATTCTAAATCAATCACAGACAGTGTCACCAGCAAAGCACCCCCTATTATTCTACAATGTAGAATAATAGTGAAGACATCAAAACTATGAAATAACACATATGAAATCATGTAGTAACGAAAAAAGTGTTAAACAAATCCAAATACATTTTATATTTGAGATTCTTCAAATCGCCACCCTTTGCCTTGATGACAGCTTTGCACACTCTTGGCATTCTCTCAACCAGCTTCATAAGGTAGTCACCTGGAATGCATTTCAATTAACAGATGTGCCTTGTTAAAGTTCATTTGTGGAATTTCTTTCCTTAATGCGTTTGAGCCAATCAATTGTGTTGTGACAAGGTAGGGGTGGTAAACAGAAAATAGCCCTATTTGGTAAAAGACCAAGTCCATATTATGGCAAGAACAGCTCAAATAAGCAAAGAGAAACGACAGTCCATCAATGTAGAAAATAGTAAAAATAAAGAAAAACCCTTAAATGAGTACGTGTTCTAAAACTTTTGACCGGTAGTGTATGTATATAAAAGTATTGCTTAAACTATTTCATATTCATTACTGCACTGTAGAGCTTGCAACATAAGCATTTCACTATACCTGTGCATGTGACAATAACACTTGAACTTAATTTAGCTAGCAATGTACCTGGCCTCCACAATACCCCAACCTCAACCAAATTGAGATGGTTTGGTATGACTCGGACCGCAGAGTGAAGGAAAAGCAGCCAACAAGTGCTCAGCATATGTGGGAACTTCTTCAAGACTGTTGGAAAATCATTCAAGGCAAAGGGGGGCTATTTGAAGAATCTCAAATATAAAATATATTTTGATTTGCTTTTTAAATAATAGTTTTGATGTCTTCACTATTATTCTACAATGTAGAAAATAGGAAAAATAAGGAAAAACCCTTGAATGAGTACGTGTTCTAAAACTTTTGACCGGTAGTGTTAATATTATTTAAAAAGGGGAGTAGAATTCCACTCTCCGTGTGTATTTCCCTGGTCTATACAGATGTGAAGGAACCAGAGGGGAGATAGATAAGAGGGGATACAAGGAAAGAGGAAAGTGATTGACCCAGGGATTGAACCAGCTGCACTACAGCAGCATTTGAAGGTTTTACTATTTGCAAGGCTCATATTATATATGGTTGTATCTGACCAGCCAGTTGCTCTGGATGAGAATATGTGCTAAATGACTCAATTCAAAGGGGAAACAACAACACCAAACAAAGTGTGTAAACTTTGCACCCGGTGTGAACGTTTAGTGAATGTGGAGCGAGCAAAGAGAATTACCTGGCAATCTGGTCCTCATGGTAGCAGGGATATCCTGGTCTAATAGAATGTCACTACTGTTTCCCTCTGCTGTCCCACACCCTGACAGACTATTAGGACAAGACCACAACACCTAGTTACCACGCTGTTCTCCCCCTCCTTCCTCCCATCCCTCCCTTTGTTACATTCAATTCTTCTCTGTTTCTCCCTTTTCCCCATCACCCCCTTTCTCCTTCTCTCTCTGACCCTTTCCATTCTCTTCACTTACCCTCTCCCTGGTCTCTCTTTCTCCCTCTTCTCCCTTTCTATCTCTTTCTATCTCTCAACTCCCCCATATCTGACTCTTTCTCTTCCCTGCACTTTCTCTCTCTGACCCTTTTTGTTACCTTCACTTCTTCTATCTCCCCCCTCTCTGGTCTCTCTCTACCCCTGATCTCTCTCTACCCCCTCCCTCCCCTCTCTGGTCTCTTTCTACCCCTGATCTCTCTCTACCTCCCCCTCTCTGGTCTCTCTCTACCCCCCATCTCTGGTCTCTCTCTACCCCTCATCTCTCTCTACCTCCCCCTCTCTGGTCTCTCTCTACCCCCCCTCTCTGGTCTCTCTCTACACCCCATCTCTCTCTACCTCCCCCTCTCTGGTCTCTCTCTACACCCATCTCTCTCTACCTCCCCGTCTCTGGTCTCTCTCTACCTCCCCCTCTCTGGTCTCTCTCTACCACCCCTCTCTGGTCTCTCTCTACCCCCCCTCTCTGGTCTCTCTCTACACCCCCTCTCTGGTCTCTCTCTACCCCCCTCTCTGGTCTCTCTCTGGTCTCTGGAGGGAGCGAGGGAGGGATGAAGGACCATCGTTAAGTGAATGACCAGATTACATCAGTGTATTCCGTTGTCATGGCAGCAAGCTCCGGTGTGTGTGTGTGTAATTGATGTGGTTGTGTATTGGTTTAGGTTGGGTTAGGCCATAATTGGGACTGTTTGGCCAATCCAAACAGGTGTACAAACTAATCCACCTCACTCACTCAGGGCCGCTGTGTGTGTACGTGTGTGCAGGCTTGTTCTGAAGAATAAGTTCTAGACCATTCTCTCTCTCCCTACCTCCCTCCCTCTCTTTCTGTCAGTCCAGGGGTTTGTGTACAGGGCTAGTCTCCAGACAGAAGAGTGTGCTGTTAGCAACATAATTAGATCTAAAATTAGCCAAAAGCCAGAAAGACAGTTTTCATCTGGGCTTTCATCACCTATAAGCCAGAGAAATGAATTATTGTGTGATATCAGTGGAGTCCCAGAGAGATAGCTGGGCCTCTGTTCTCTAGCCATTAAGCTGCTATCAGGAATATCATGTCTGCTCAGCACTCCTGAACCCACCAGAGAGAAGAGGAGAGAAGAGAGAGAGAGAACGAGAGAGAGAGAGAACGAGAGAGAGAGAGAGAGAGAGAGAGAGAGAGAGAGGGAGAAAAAGAGAGAGCCCAACTGGCCAAATAACATGGGTTCAGACATGAATACACCGCACCATGCTTTTCTGTTCACTTCCTACACTGTAGGTAATGGTCTGTCATCCTTGTCTCCGTCTGTAGGAAATCAACCATAACACATCAACCTAATCTACATAAACACACTTCATAATGAAACATAAGATACACATGTGAATACAACCACAAACATGAGACATCATAGGAGGGGGACTTTGTACTGTGAAATGTAGTCACACCCATAATATCAAGTATGAAGTAAAGTAATTATTTTATTTGAAGAAGGATAGATCAGATTTGATTCAGAGAAAGAGTTCGGCTTCTCTCTCTACATTAAGGGTGCACCTTGCCTCCTCTCAAGTGCTTCAGCTGGCTAAATAGGAGAACTACTTGAGAGTAGAGCGAATGGTGCTTAGTTCAATGAAGCCCTGGTTATCTTTACAGTCATCAAGAGGCGATCATATTGAGGGATAATCTAGTGTAAAATGAAGTGCTCCACTACTGTAAAATAAAACAAGACTTAACTTCACACTCAGGTGCATGAAACCATCAGAGCCTTGAAGATAGAATTAGAAATGTAAGCTACTAGAACAGACACGATTCCCTTATCTTGACGAGGTTAACCAACAGTAGAGTCTTTATGTAATGCAGTTCTGAATGTTTTCTCTTCCTGAACACATCCCAGGTCAGGGTTAAAGTAGATATGAACTAGAGGGAAGGAATGCAGAACCATGTGACCTCTGAGGTGAAGAATATGGGAACGTGGCTTTGTCTGAAATAGCACTTTGTCCCCTATATAGTGCACTAGCTTGGGCCAGGCCAAAGAGGATGCTATTCAGACACATCCTGCGTCACGCAGCACATTGACAGGTCAGTGTTGAAGGGTCAATAAGTCCGAGTTTAGAGGTGAGGTGGCCCACCTGTGAGCTGTCGGTGCAGCCGGCGCTGTTACAGGCCCGGAGCCAGTACTCGTACTCCTGGAACGGACGGATCCCACCCACATCTGTAAAGCTCATCTCGTCTCCTCGGTAACGCTCCTGTCCGTCACGCAGCACCACGTAGTGGCTGATGTCACCTGGTGGAACGGGAAACAGACCAATGAGAAAGCACAAATGTCTGTGTGTGTGTGTGTGTGTGTGTATGTGTTGTCGAGGCTTACCATTGGGCTTGGCAGGAGCCTGCCAATGTAGTTGTATGACGTCATCACGGTCGCCTAGGCGACTCCAGTGGGGCGGGGCCACTCCCCAGGGCGTGTCCTCATTGGTTGTCACCACAGTGACGTTGCTGTAGCCACGCCCATAACTGTTCCAGGCCGATACTCTGTACTCATAGGTGGTATAAGGCTCCAAGTCTGAGTCTGGGAATATAGTTATAACCAGTTATAAACAGTAATAACCATGTAATAACCAGAATCAGTGGTCAATAATGAAGTAACAAGAGAAGACACATGACACAGAAAGTAGCAGTACAAAAAAGGCCATACAAAAGATTCAGCAACATGACCGTAAAAGTCAAGTTATGCTGTCTCATGGGGAGAAAAGCAAGTACACACTCTAACACATAAACACACACATACAGTCAAAAGTATTCCTTATGCGTACATCTTGACTGTGAATATACGCGAGATAGATCCCTTACCGACCCACAGGAGAACTTTACGGATAGCAAACGTTTTCTCTGATAGCAAGAGCAGTGGCTATAAACAGAGTCCCATGCCAGCATTAATACAAGTCCCAGTTCAGAGCAGTATACCCTGGACACCATTTGCAATGCTGTGTGTGTGTGTGTTAGAGCTGGGACGATAATCCAAAAATTACAGACACCGACATTGCCTTCCTCTTACCGAAGAATTTTGCTCACGTCAATCATTTTCAGTGATTTTACTACACAACGTTCTTCTAGATTGTTCTAAAACCATTATTTGATCATCAGTAATATTTGTAAAAAAATATTTTCACCTTTATTTAACTAGGCAAGTCAGTTACGAACAAATTATTATTTTCAATTATGGCCTAGGAACAGTGGGTTAACTGCCTTGTTCAGGGGCTGAACGACAGATTTATACCTTGTCGATTCGGGGATTCGATCCTGCAACCTTTTGGTTACTGGTCCAACACTCTAACCACTAGGCTACCTGCCCCTCCAACAGCCTATACATTATGTTGATTCCTGCTATGAAAGTATCCGCTTGTCCCTGTTTTGCTGTCGACTGCTGTGTGAACGAGCCACTCACTCCCTCTCCCCACTGTGCGCACGGAGGAAGGAGAGATGGATTCTGAGAAGCACAAGCGTGTGACCGTTGCTCAAAATGTAGTTGCTGGAAAAAGACAGTTTTCAAAGCAACTACTGTTGTTCTCGTTCCAGAGAGGAGAGTCACGGCTTTCTGGGACTATATCATGTATTTCTCACCTCTTCACATTGACTTCATGAATCCACTTTACAACCGGAGTAGGCTATGTAGTATGGTTTTGATGTCATTTGCGGTCAATATGCTACATCATGTAACCTAGGTCTAGTGCTGGAAAGTTTTTGCAGGACATTACATTTACTGATAAATTAATCAATTAGCCTACCTGTCTACCAAGCAACAATATATTTAGAGTTAGAAATCTAGCTAAGTGTTTAAACTTTTGAGTTCCCACTTCCTCGGCTGGTGAATAATATAGCTTAGGCCAATATGCAAAAAGATGTTGGCAAATTCATCTCTGAAGAGCCAAACATAAATCTTATAATTCTGGATCCTATTTTGACAGGTTGCACCTTAAAATATCTACCATGAATTCCCTGGATATGTTTCATGAAATAGCTTACTTTTTTAATCGTAGGCTACCATCTCAGTTGTCTTGCTTTGCACTGGAAAATAATTGTCTAGAGACCTGCGGCTAATGTAAAGTAAAATGTATTGTTGTATTTATCTTTATCGAGTAAAACAGTTCCATTGATTGCAATTTGACTTTTTGTCCATATTGCCCAGCTCTAGTGGCAATGTTGTGTTTGTATTCCTGTGAAACCCTGACATTGCTGATTTTAATCATTTGTTTGCATTGTAGCCAGCGTGGCTAATTTTTATCTTAAGGGTATGTGGTTAAACTGAGGTTAGTAGTGGATGTGCCGTGTCTAAGATGTTTGTATGAGGTGTTTGCATGTGTTTCTGTGGTATGAAATCGTTGCGTGTGTTTGTAGTCTGAGTTGGTGTGTGCGTGTGTGTGTGGGGGGGGGGGGGGGGGGGGGTGAGAAACATCTGGTGGATGGCGGGGCAGCGACAGCTTTATGTTCCTCTGCCCAGATGGTGTCACAGCGTCGACTAGAATCACTCTCTTCTCCTTTCCTCCACACAATGCCAACACACACACACCCTCCACCACGCATACTACCATTAGTCTTGATTAAACAGACGTAACTAACCAAATAAATAATCTGCAGAAAGAGTATAGACACAGACAGGCGCACACACACACACACACACACACACACACACACACACACACACACACACACACACACACACACTCCCTCCGGCCTGATAAATAAGAGTGAGATCTCAAGTGGTGTTTAAATGGCCATCTTAAAGTTGTAATGATACAGAGGTGCTCGCAGGCCCACGACACCACCCACCGGAGACTTACAGCCATGAGCAAACAAGCAGCTGTTTCAGCACATGTGAGTGTGGAATGTCATGGAAAATGCATTGGTCTCCAATGTCACATGAATTTACACAATAATGTATTTTTTGCCACAGCTACAACTTGCTCAGTAAGGTTGTTTCTGATTGGTCAAGACTTGAAGCTATTCTAAATCACTGCTGAGGGTGCTAATAAAGTTGTAGTGTTGAATGTAATGTACAGTAGTCATACCTGTGTAGCTGTATCTATTGGCTAGTAGTCATACCTGTGTAGCTGTATCTATTGCCCAGTAGTCATACCTGTGTAGCTGTATCTATTGGCCAGTAGTCATACCTGTGTAGCTGTATCTATTGGCCAGTAGTCATACCTGTGTAGCTGTATCTATTGGCCAGTAGCCATACCTGTGTAGCTGTATCTATTGCCCAGTAGTCATACCTGTGTAGCTGTATCTATTGGCCAGTAGTCATACCTGTGTAGCTGTATCTATTGGCTAGTAGTCATACCTGTGTAGCTGTATCTATTGGCCAGTAGTCATACCTGTGTAGCTGTATCTATTGGCCAGTAGTCATACCTGTGTAGCTGTATCTATTGGCCAGTAGTCATACCTGTGTAGCTGTATCTATTGGTCAGTAGTCATACCTGTGTAGCTGTATCTATTGGTCAGTAGTCATACCTGTGTAGCTGTATCTATTGGCCAGTAGTCATACCTGTGTAGCTGTATCTATTGGCCAGTAGTCATACCTGTGTAGCTGTATCTATTGGCCAGTAGTCATACCGGTGTAGCTGTATCTATTGGCCAGTAGTCATACCTGTGTAGCTGTATCTATTGGTCAGTAGTCATACCTGTGTAGCTGTATCTATTGGCCAGTAGTCATACCTGTGTAGCTGTATCTATTGGCCAGTAGTCATACCTGTGTAGCTGTATCTATTGGCCAGTAGTCATACCTGTGTAGCTGTATCTATTGGCCAGTAGTCATACCTGTGTAGCTGTATCTATTGGCCAGTAGTCATACCTGTGTAGCTGTATCTATTGGCCAGTAGTCCATAGTGTTTGGAGCGAGCAGTCGCACTACGCTTCACTCCACAGGTAATATTACACTTCACTACATTACAACGGTTTGATTTGTTTGATCCGAGCAATTCTTTTCTTTTCTTAGCTAGCTACATAGCCGTCTTTGTATCTAAGATAATCGTGTAGCTTAGAGTAATTATCGAAGTTAGCTATCTTCGTCCTCCTAACGTAGTCATCACTGCTAGCTAGCTAGTCAACACTGCTAGCTAGCCAACCAGCCAACTTCCACCGACTAGCTGCACTATCTATTACATTACAACGGAACGACTTGACTAGTGTAGTGTTAGTGAGCCAGCTACTTAGTTGTCTTTGCATCTAAGATAATTGTGTAGTTTAGAGTAATTATTAGTAAGTAGCCAGCCGCGACGCCAGACGTAGTCAACACACCTAGTCATCACCAGACGTAGTCAACACACCTAGTCATCATTAATCCACTGCTAGCTAGCTAGCCAACAGCTAGCCAACCGTTACCGACTAGCAGCGCTGTAGATACCAATACTTTACAACGGAACGATTTGACTAGTGCAGTGTTGGCTAGCTAGCTACATAGTTGTCTCTGTCATAGCTTGATAATTGTGTAGTTTAGTAATTACCGAGGTTAGCTAGCCAGCTATTGCCGTCCCCCGCGACGCCATTTTTCCTAACCCAGCCAACTAGTAACACTGTAGAAACTAAAATACATTACAAAGGAACGTCTTGATTAGTGTTATGCTAGCTAGCCACAAAGTTGCTTTTGTATCATGACAAGGTGTAGTACTGAAACTATCGAGGTCACCTAGCCAGCTACACCTAGCCAGCTACACGGTCAAACAAAGTCAACAACGCAGCCACTGCTAGCTAGCCTACTCCACCAGCCAGCAGTACTGTATCATTTTCGTCATTTTAGTCAATAGAATTTCTGCAACGTAAGCTTAACTTTCTGAACATTCGAGACGCGTAGTCCACTTGTCATTCCAATCTCCTTTGCATTAGCGTAGCCTCTTCTGTAGCTTGTCAACTATGTGTCTGTCGATCCCGGTTCTCTCCACTCTGCACAGGCCATACAAACGCTTCACACCGCGTGGCCGCTGCCACTCTAACATGGTGGTCCCAGCGCGCACGACCCACGTGGAGTTCCAGGTCTCCGGCAGCCTCTGGAACTGCCGGTCTGCGGCCAACAAGGCTGAGCTCATCTCAGCCTATGCTACCCTCCAGTCCCTAGACTTCCTGGCGCTGACGGAAACATGGATCACCACAGATAACACTGCTACTCCTACTGCTCTCTCCTCGTCTGGCCACGTGTTCTCGCATACCCCTAGAGCATCGAGCCAGCGGGGTGGTGGCACTGGAATCCTCATCTCTCCCAAGTGGACATTCTCTCTTTCTCCCCTGACCCATCTGTCTATCTCCTCATTTGAATTCCATGCTGTCACAGTTACCAGCCCTTTCAAGCTTAACATCCTCATCATTTATCGCCCTCCAGGTTCCCTTGGAGAGTTCATCAATGAGCTTGACGCCTTGATAAGTTCCTTCCCTGAGGATGGCTCACCTCTCACAGTTCTGGGTGACTTTAACCTCCCCACGTCTACCTTCGACTCATTCCTCTCTGCCTCCTTCTTTCCACTCCTCTCCTCTTTTGACCTCACCCTCTCACCTTCCCCCCCTACTCACAAGGCAGGCAATACGCTTGACCTCATCTTTACTAGATGCTGTTCTTCCACTAATCTCATTGCAACTCCTCTCCAAGTCTCCGACCACTACCTTGTATCCTTTTCCCTCTCGCTCTCATCAAAAACTTCTCACTCTGCCCCTACTCGGATGGTATTGCGCCGTCCCAACCTTCGCTCTCTCTCTCCTGCTACTCTCTCCTCTTCCATCCTATCATCTCTTCCCTCTGCTCAAACCTTCTCCAACCTATCTCCTGATTTTGCCTCCTCAACCCTCCTCTCCTCCCTCTCTGCATTCTTTGATTTTCTCTGTCCCCTATCCTCCAGGCCGGCTCGGTCCTCCCCTCCTGCTCCGTGGCTCGACGACTCACTGCGAGCTCACAGAACAGGGCTCCGGGCAGCCGAGCGGAAATGGAGGAAAACTCGCCTCCCTGCGGACCTCGCATCCTTTCACTCCCTCCTCTCTACATTTTCCTCTTCTGTCTCTGCTGCTAAAGCCACTTTCTACCACTCTAAATTCCAAGCATCTGCCTCTAACCCTAGGAAGCTTTTTGCTACCTTCTCCTCCCTCCTGAATCCTCCTCCCCCTCCCCCCCCCCCCCTCCTCCCTCACTGCGGATGACTTCGTCAACCATTTTGAAAAGAAGGTTGACGACATCCGATCCTCGTTTGCTAAGTCAAGCGACACCGCTGGTCCTGCTCACACTGCCCTACCCTGTGCTTTGACCTCTTTCTCCCCTCTCTCTCCAGATGAAATCTCACGTCTTGTGACGGCCGGCCGCCCAACAACCTGCCCACTTGACCCTATCCCCTCCTCTCTTCTCCAGACCATTTCCGGAGACCTTCTCCCCTACCTCACCTCGCTCATCAACTCATCCTTGACCGCTGGCTACGTCCCTTCCGTCTTCAAGAGAGCGAGAGTTGCACCCCTTCTGAAAAAACCTACACTCGATCCCTCCGATGTCAACAACTACAGACCAGTATCCCTTCTTTCTTTTCTCTCCAAAACTCTTGAACGTGCCGTCCTTGGCCAGCTCTCCTGCTATCTCTCTCAGAACGACCTTCTTGATCCTAATCAGTCAGGTTTCAAGACTGGGCATTCAACTGAGTCTGCTCTTCTCTGTGTCACGGAGGCTCTCCGCACTGCTAAAGCTAACTCTCTCTCCTCTGCTCTCATCCTTCTAGACCTATCTGCTGCCTTTGATACTGTGAACCATCAGATCCTCCTCTCCACCCTCTCCGAGCTGGGCATCTCCGGCGCGGCCCACGCTTGGATTGCGTCCTACCTGACAGGTCGCTCCTACCAGGTGGCGTGGCGAGAAGCTGTCTCCGCACCACGTGCTCTCACCACTGGTGTCCCCCAGGGCTCTGTTCTAGGCCCTCTCCTATTCTCGCTATACACCAAGTCACTTGGCTCTGTCATATCCTCACACGGTCTCTCCTATCATTGCTATGCAGACGACACACAATTAATCTTCTCCTTTCCCCCTTCTGACAACCAGGTGGCGAATCGCATCTCTGCATGTCTGGCAGACATATCAGTGTGGATGACGGATCACCACCTCAAGCTGAACCTCGGCAAGACGGAGCTGCTCTTCCTCCCGGGGAAGGACTGCCCGTTCCATGATCTCGCCATCACGGTTGACAACTCCCTTGTGTCCTCCTCCCAGAGTGCTAAGAACCTTGGCGTGATCCTGGACAACACCCTGTCGTTCTCCACTAACATCAAGGCGGTGACCCGATCCTGTAGGTTCATGCTCTACAACATTCGCAGAGTACGACCCTGCCTCACACAGGAAGCGGCGCAGGTCCTAATCCAGGCACTTGTCATCTCCCGTCTGGATTACTGCAACTCGCTGTTGGCTGGGCTCCCTGCCTGTGCCATCAAACCCCTACAACTCATCCAGAACGCCGCAGCCCGTCTGGTGTTCAACCTTCCCAAGTTCTCTCACGTCACCCCCGCTCCTCCGCTCTCTCCACTGGCTTCCAGTTGAAGCTCGCATCCGCTACAAGACCATGGTGCTTGCCTACGGAGCTGTGAGGGGAACGGCACCTCCGTACCTTCAGGCTCTGATCAGGCCCTACACCCAAACAAGGGCACTGCGTTCATCCACCTCTGGCCTGCTCGCCTCCCTACCTCTGAGGAAGCACAGTTCCCGCTCAGCCCAGTCAAAACTGTTTGCCGCTCTGGCACCCCAATGGTGGAACAATCTCCCTCATGATGCCAGGACAGCGGAGTCAATCACCACCTTCCGGAGACACCTGAAACCCCACCTCTTTAAGGAATACCTGGGATAGGATAAAGTAATCCTTCTAACCCCCCCCCTTTAAAGGATTTAGATGCACTATTGTAAAGTGTTTGTTCTACTGGATATTATAGGTGAATGCACCAATTTGTAAGTCGCTCTGGATAAGAGCGTCTGCTAAATGACTTAAATGTAAATGTTAAATGTAGTCATACCTGTGTAGCTGTATCTATTGGCCACTCCACTGTAGATCAAATCTTCTTGGGAGGAGCAGAGGCCTGGATCAGACTGTTCCAAAGGAGTGTGTGTGGTCAGGGGGGTGTGTGAGGTCATGAGTGTGTGTGTAGTTCGCGGAGAGTTTAGTGTTGTGGTGTCAGGTGTGTGTGTGGTGTGGAGTGTGTGTGTAGCGAGGACCCAGGTACAGATGTAGAGAGACGGGTTGAAGGAACAGGACCCACAGTAGGCTGTGGAGGCAGCAGACACTGAACACAGAGTACTGGGAGAACACTGGGCCTGGAAAGGAGACAACACACTGCAGTTAGACATACACATACACATACACATACACACACACACACAGACACAGACACAGACACACACACACACACACACACACACACGTTTGTTTTAATATCCTTGTGGGGACCTAACAATTTATTCCCATTCAAAATCCTATTTTCCCTAACCCCTAACCCTTAACCTAACTTTAACCCTAACCCCAAACACTAACCCTAAACCTAAGTCTAACTCCTAACCCTAAATTTTAACATTAACCCTAACCTCTAAGCCTAAAATATCCTTCTCCTATCCATGTGGGGACTTCTGATCCATATTTGTATTTCACTGTGTCTAGTATTCATATGACTGTATATACAGTATGTATGTTTATGTATGTTACCACTCACTGTAACTAAGCCATGGTATGGTATGTATATACCGTTTGGTTTCTTCAGGAAGCCATGTGTGTGAACATGTGTGTGAACATGTGTGTGTGTGTAGCGTGGCTGCTGCCTTAATGACATCATTAGGATAATGACAGTTCCTCCCCAGTCCTCTCCTCTCTCTCTCTTCTCCTCCTCTTACCTTTCTTGCTCTCATGCTGGGATAGGAACACACTATCACAGCCTGGGAGCAACTGATAAATGTGCTATGGCTCAGGTCCCCGACTCCTGACGAGTGTGTGTGTGCGCATGTGTGTGTGTTCAGATATATAGATATAGATATACATTCGGACCTGCTGTCATCCCACATGGCTACGACAAAGTCCAATATACACTGCATGACCAAAAGTATGTGGACACCTGCTCATCGAACATCTCATTCCAAAATCATGGGCATTAATATGGAGTTGGTCCCCCCTTTGCTGCTATAACAGGCTTTCCACTAGATGTTGGAACATTGCTGCGGGGACTGGCTTCATTCAGCCACAAGAGCATTAGTGAGGTCAGGCACTGTTGTTGGGCGATTAGGCCTGGCTCGCAGTCGGCGTTCCAATTCATCCCAAAGGTGATAGATGGGGTTGAGGTCAGGGCTCTGTGCAGGTCAGTCAAGTTCTTCCACACCAATCTTGACAAACCATTTCTGTATGGACCTCGCTTTGTACACGGAGGCATTCTCATGCTGAAACAGGAACGGGCCTTTCCCAAACTGTTGCCACAAAGTTGGAAGTGCAGAATCGTCTATAATATCATTATAAACTGTAGCGTTAAGATTTACGTTGAAAGTCACCGAGCTCTTCAGTAAGGCCATTCGACTGCCAGTGTTTGTCTATGGAGATTGCATGGCTGTGTGCTCGATTTCATACATCTGTCAGCAACGGGTGTGGCTGAAATAGCCAAATCTCCTAATTTGAAGGGGTGTTCACATACTTTTGTATTTATAATGTATCTACTTTAATCCATGATTACATGAATAATGATTGATAATACACTAAATGCTAAGCAATTTCTAGAAGTCAGGTAGAGACACATACAGTATAGTATGTACACTACTACAGATACAACCTCCCCACCCCCTACACAGAGTCATAGACAGATGACTGCCTCCTTACCTCCGTCACTAGTCCAGATGACACTCTGTCATAGACAGATGACTGCCTCCTTACCTCCGTCACTAGTCCAGATGACACTCTGTCATAGACAGATGACTCTGCCTCCTTACCTCCGTCACTAGTCCAGATGACACTCTGTCATAGACAGATGACTGCCTCCTTACCTCCGTCACTAGTCCAGATGACACTCTGTCATAGACAGATGACTGCCTCCTTACCTCCGTCACTAGTCCAGATGACACTCTGTCATAGACAGATGACTGCCTCCTTACCTCCGTCACTAGTCCAGATGACACTCTGTCATAGACAGATGACTCTGCCTCCTTACCTCCTTCACTAGTCCAGATGACACTCTGTCAGCACACACATGTCTGTGGGGGTTGTAGCCCACTCCGTTACAGCACTCCTCTTCCTGGTTGATGACCTCTGACCCGCAGCACTGGAAATGAACCGTTCCGTTACCAGCAGGATGCATTCTAGGAAAACCATCATGGCCAACACAGCAGAGCGATGTGGAGGAGTTCAAATAGTCCTCCCCACAGCAAGACAGACCTGGGGGTACACACACACACACACACACACACACACACACACACACACACACACACACACACACACACACACACACACACACACACACACACACACACACACACACACACACACACACACACACACACCATCAGTGAAGAGGACTGTGTCTGTGTCTGTGTGTGTGTGTGTGTGTGTGTGTGCGTGTCTGTGTGTCTGTGTGTGTGTGTGTGTGTGTGTCTGTGTGTCTGTGTGTCTGTGTCTGTGTGTGTGTCTGTGCATGTGTGTGTGTCTGTGTGTCTGTGTGTGTGTCTGTGCATGTGTGTGTGTGTGTGTGTCTGTGTGTCTGTCTGTGTGTCTGTGTGTGTGTCTGTGCATGTGTGTGTGTGTGAGTGTATCCCAGTGTATCTAACCACCCTGTGACAGTAGACATCCTCCCTGGGACTCCCTGAAATGTGTTGTCAAAACTGTGACATATGCGCTGTGTACGTGGTCCTGTGTGGCTCAGTTGGTAGAGCATGGTGTTTGCAACGCCAGGGTTGTGGGTTCGATTTCCACGGGGGACCAGTACGGAGAAAAAATGTATGAAATGTATGCATTCACTACTGTAAGTCGCTCTGGATAAGAGCTTCTGCTAAATGACTAAAATGTAAAAAATGTACGTCATTTGTGTAGTTTGCGTGTTGCTGAGCCTGCCTGCTGCCACACGTCCACCGCCATTACCCATCAACCCTCTCTCCTGCTCATTGTCCGTCAGCCACTTTTCATCCCTCTATTCTTCTTCCTATGTCTCCCTAGCTTTCTCTCCTTTTCTATTTCTCTCTTCCTCCCTCCCTCTCTCTCTTTCTTCTATCTTTCGTTCGTTCGTTCGCTCTCCCTCCCCCCTCCCCCCCTCCCTCCCTCCCTCCCTCCCTCCCTCCCTCCCTC
Source organism: Salmo trutta (assembly GCF_901001165.1). Lineage (NCBI taxonomy): Eukaryota > Metazoa > Chordata > Actinopteri > Salmoniformes > Salmonidae > Salmo > Salmo trutta. The sequence goes on from NC_042989.1 coordinate 28,432,338, forward strand.
TTCTATCATTCGTTCGCTCTTCTCTCTCTCTCTCCCTCTCTCCCTCTTCTATCTTTCGTTCGTTCGCCCTCCCTCCCTCCCTCCCTCCCTCCCTCCCTCTAATGGCAGTGCTTCTAATGCAGTTTGACTGGACCAGCATGAACCCACCACCTGACATGATTCCACCGCAGCGAGCAGAGACACACACCTCCACACAAAGAAAGGTTAAATAAACAGATATGGATCTCCACCACCTAAGGACTGGTGACGACATACACTGAGAATTCAACGGATATGGTGAATGTGAACGACGTAGGACATTAAAGATGTTTTCCTCTATAATATTATTCCCCACTGCTGCTGCATGTAGAATGTTAAAGTGTGGGGGAGGGACACGTGTGTATCCTGAACTGGTATCTGTGACAGAGACGTGTGATGTCTCTCTGCCATGACACCCTAACCTTGACTATCATGGTTAAAATGGAAAAATGGCTTCTGTTCATCTCAAGATGTTCTAAAGGAGGGAAGAACAAAGCCTTTCTCTGCTTGCTGCTCGTCTTCATCTGTCACTCTCAAGCATGACTAGCTAATGTCCTCTAGTCATACAGCCATATCTACTACTGTACTGAGCTAATGTCCTCTAGTCATACAGCCATATCTACTACTGTACTAGTCATAAAGCCTGTAGTGGTTCTAACAGAACACAGAACCCTCTCTATATTAGTTCCATATCTCTGTAGCAACTGACAGAGCACAGCACCTCTGTCTATTGCAGTTCTAGATCTCTGTGGTAGTGACTGTAACAGTGTGAGTCCTGTGTTCTTCCTATAGTTCTAGATCTCTGTGGTGGTGACTGTAACAGTGTGTGAGTCCTGTGTTCTTCCTATAGTTCTAGATCTCTGTGGTAGTGACTGTAACAGTGTGTGAGTCCTGTGTTCTTCCTATAGTTCTAGATCTCTGTGGTAGTGACTGTAACAGTGTGTGAGTCCTGTGTTCTTCCTATAGTTCTAGATCTCTGTGGTAGTGACTTTAACAGTGTGTGAGTCCTGTGTTCTTCCTATAGTTCTAGATCTCTGCGGTAGTGACTTTAACAGTGTGTGAGTCCTGTGTTCTTCCTATAGTTCTAGATCTCTGTGGTGGTGACTGTAACAGTGTGTGAGTCCTGTGTTCTTCCTATAGTTCTAGATCTCTGTGGTAGTGACTGTAACAGTGTGTGAGTCCTGTGTTCTTCCTATAGTTCTAGATCTCTGTGGTAGTGACTGTAACAGTGTGTGAGTCCTGTGTTCTTCCTATAGTTCTAGATCTCTGTGGTGGTGACTGTAACAGTGTGTGAGTCCTGTGTTCTTCCTATAGTTCTAGATCTCTGTGGTGGTGACTGTAACAGTGTGTGAGTCCTGTGTTCTTCCTATAGTTCTAGATAAAACATAGCAATTCGACACATACAACAACACAGAGTTACACATGGAATAAACAAAACATACAGTCAATAATACAGTAGAACAAAAGAAAACAAAAAGTCTATATACAGTGAGTGCAAATGAGGTAAGTTAAGGCAATAAATAGGCCATGGTGGCGAAGTAATTACAAAATAGCACTTAAACACTGGAATGGTAGATGTGCAGAAGATGAATGTGCAAGTAGAGATACTGGGGTGCAAACGAGCAAGATAAATAAATAAATACAGTATGGGGATGAGGTAGGTAGATAGATGGGCTGTTTACAGATGGGTTATGTACAGGTGCAGTGATCTGTGAGCTGCTCTGACAGCTGGTGCTTAAAGCTAGTGAGGGAGATATGAGTCTCCAGCTTCAGAGATTTTTGCAGTTCGTTCCAGTCATTGGCAGCAGAGAACTGGGAGGAAAGACGACCAAAGGAGGAATTGGCTTTGGGGGTGACCAGTGAGATATACCTGCTGGAGCGCGTGCTACGAGTGGGTGCTGCTATGGTGACCAGTGAGCTGAGATAAGGCGGGGCTTTACCTAGCGGAGACTTGTAGATAACCTATAGCCAGTGGGTTTGGCGACGAGTATGAAGCGAGGGCCAACCAACAACAGCGTACAGGTTGCAATGGTGGGTAGTGTATGGGGCTTTGGTGACAAAACGGATGGCACTGTGATAGACTGCATCCAGTTTGTTGAGTAGAGTGTTGGAGGCTATTTTATAGATGACATCACCGAAGTTGAGGATCGGTAGGATGGTCAGTTTTACGAGGGTATGTTTGGCAGCATGAGTGAAGGATGCTTTGTTGCGATATAGGAAGCCGATTCTAGATTTAATTTTGGATTGGAGATGCTTAATGTGAGTCTGGAAGGAGAGTTTACAGTCTAACCAGACACTCAGGTATTTGTAGTTGTCCACGTATTCTAAGTCAGAGCCGTTCAGAGTAGTGATGCTGGACGGGCGAGCAGGTGCGGGCAGTGATCGATTGAATAGCATGCATTTAGTTTTACTTGCGTTTAAGAGCAGTTGGAGGCCACGGAAGGAGAGTTGTATGGCATTGAAGCTCGTCTGGAGGTTAGTTAACACAGTGTCCAAAGAGGGGCCAGAAGTATACAGAATGGTGTCGTTTGCGTAGAGGTGGACAGGAGAATCACCAGCAGCAAGAGCAACATCATTGATGTATACAGAGAAAAGAGTTGGCTCGAGAATTGAACCCTGTGGCACCCCCATAGAGACTACCAGAGGCCCGGACAACAGGCCCTCCGATTTGACACATTGAACTCTATCAGATAAGTAGTTGGTGAACCAGGCGAGGCAATCATTTGAGAAACCAAGGCTGTCGAGTCTGCCAATAAGAATGTGGTGATTGACAGAGTCGAAAGCCTTGGCCAGGTTGATGAATACGGATGCACAGTAATATCTCTTATCGATGGCGGTTATGATGTTGTTTAGGACCTTGAGCGTGGCTGAGGTACACCCATGACCAGCTCTGAAACCAGATTGCATAGCGGAGAAGGTACGGTGGGATTCGAAATGGTCGGTAATCTGTTTGTTAACTTGGCTTTCGATGACCTTAGAAAGACAGGGTAGGATAGATATAGGTCTGTAGCAGTTTGGGTCTAGAGTGTCACCCCCTTTGAGGAGGGGGATGACCGCGGCAGGTTTCCAATCTTTGGGAATCTCAGACGTTACGAAAGAGAGGTTGAACAGGCTAGTAATATGGGTTGCAACAATTCTTGCAGATAATTTTAGAAAGAGAGGGTCCAGATTGTCTATCCCGACTGATTTGTATGGGTCCAGATTTTGCAGCTCTTTCAGAACATCAGCTATCTGGATTTGGGTGAAGGAGAAATGGTGGGGGCTTTGGCGGGTTGCTGTGGAGGGTGCCGGGCAGTTGACCGGGGTAGGGGTAGCCAGGTGGAAAGCATGGCCAGCCATAGAGAAATGCTTATTGAAATTCTCAATTATAGTGGATTTATCCGTGGTAACAGTGTTTCCTAGCCTCAGAGCAGTGGGCAGCTGGGAGGAGGTGCTCTTATTCTCCTTGGACTTTACAGTGTCCCAGAACTTTTTTGAGTACTACAGGATGCAAATTTCTGTTTGAAAAAGCTAGCCTTGGCTTTTCTAACTGCCTGTGTATATTTGTTCCTAACTTCCCTGAAAAGTTGCATATCATGGGGGCTATTCGATGCTATTGCAGAACGCCACAGGATGTTTTTGTGCTGGTCAAGGGCAGACAGGTCTGGAGTGAACCAAGGACTATATCTATTCCTAGTTCTACATTTTTTGAGTGGGGCATGCTTATTTAAAATGGTGAGGAAGGCACTTTTAAAGAATAGCCGGGCATCATCTACTGACGGGATGAGTGTTCTTCTGTGTTCTTCCTATAGTTCTAGATCTCTGTGGTAGTGACTGTAACAGTGTGTGTCCTGTGTTCTTCCTATAGTTCTAGATCTCTGTGGAAGTGACTGTAACAGTGAGTGAGTCCTGTGTTCTTCCTATAGTTCTAGATCTCTGTGGTAGTGACTGTAACAGTGAGTGAGTCCTGTGTTCTTCCTATAGTCCTAGATCTCTGTGGTAGTGACTGTTCTTCCTATAGTTCTAGATCTCTGTGGTAGTGACTGTAACAGTGTGTGAGTGGTACGTTCTTTCCGTGGGTAAACCACCACAACTTTAATTACCCGGCTACCTAGTTCAACGGTGATAAATGGCTAATTGCTTAATACTCTAATCAGTGTTCGTTCTTTGCGCATATAAACTCTGACAGAGCCATTAATCCACACGCTCTTTTCACTCAGCCGCCAAACGGATGGCTTCAGCTGATTCTCTCTTGCTGCCGCGTGCAGGCTCTGTGGCTCCGCCGAGCGATGCGGTATAAATCACGGGCCATCGTGACATAAAGATGTCTGACGCGCGCTAACTCACTTAGGGACGGCAGCTGTTGCGGAGCGGGGCTCGGTGGCGATTCCCAGGGCGCATCACTTCAGCTTCAATGACTTGCAAATAAACAGCTCAACAGTTTTCCAAAATAGCTTTCACCTCTCCAGCAGCAGCAACCCTCACACACACACACACACACACACGCGCACACACGCACACACACACACACACACGCACGCACGCACACACACACACACACACACGCACGTAACACACAACACACATACGCAAGCAAACACACAACACACACACGCACACACACACACACACGCAAACACACGCACACACACATACGCACGCACGTAAACACACAACACACACACGCAGACACACACACGCACGCAAACACACAACACACACACGCACACGTCCCTGTCCTATCTTCCCTTCCGGATGCCCTCCGCTATTTACAGGGTGTTTAATCATCTTTACCACCTCCCTTCCTCTTTTCATTCCTTCCTCAGGGAAATGTGAACTTTGATACTGTGACCTGGTCAAATCAAATCTAATTGTATACGTCATATGCTTGATAAAACAACAGGTGTAGACTAACAGTGAAATGCTTACTCACGGGCCCTTCCCAACAACGCAGAGAGAAAATAGAGAAATAATAGACAAGTAATAATGATGCTTACAGTGACTGTTCAAAACCCCTCCATCCATCCATCTGTCCTTTTCTACCTCCCCCCTTCTCCTCTTCCACTTCCCTCCATCCTCTTTCCATCCTCTTTCCATCCCTTTCACCACATCCAAGCAGTAGAGAGTGAGAGAGAGAGAGAGAGAGAGAGAGAGAGAGAGAGAGAGAGAGAGAGAGAGAGAGAGAGAGAGAGAGGGACATAGGTAGGTACTCTAGTCTGACATCTCCTCTAAGGCTAAACTTCAGTTATTTTCATATCAGTATTTCAACAGAAACACAATCTCTCTGTACACACACACACACACACACACACACACACACACACACACACACACACACACACACACACACACACACACACACACACACACACACACACACACACACACACACAGCACAGCGCTGTGGCTAATCTTCAGATTGATGATGGATTTGCATACATTCATTAGAGCGCAGGGGACTCGTGCCGACAGAAGGTGCTTAGGCAGTGTGAATTAAGGTCCATTCACTTAATGAGAAGTAAATATTTAGCCTGCAATGAACAACTGATAAAAATGTGTGTCGTGGATTACGCTAGCCTTTCGGCTACTAAACCCCAACTTAAAACAAACAAAACACTTTTAAATACCTGAATATATTAGCCCCCCATTTAACTTTATACACATGCATACAGGTCCACACACACACACACACACACACACACACACACACACACACACACACACACACACGCGCACATTTTCAAAGTCACAGACACGGCACGGAACAAGCGCTCTTTACGATCCAGGAATAGCACTGGTAACAGTATTCAATAACAGAGAGTTTCACTGTTATGTTAATATTCCTGTGTACTCTGCATTACCGGGGGACTGTGGGTAAGCCACACACCAAACCCCACACACACACCACCTCCTGGGAGGATGCACTGTGCGTTGTGATGAAATCACATTGAATTGACTTTCTCACACTGTGTGTTTGTGTGTGACAGGACAGAAAGGCTGGGCCGGCAGTTTACACCAGTCCCTGAGGACCATCCCCTAGAGAGACACACAGCAGGCACCTGTCCATGTGCTTATACAGATGTAGTATCTTCATTTGATCACTCTTTTGCTACTGAGAATGCCCCAGCACAGCAGGAAACGCAAACTTGTAGTGTATTTTAGTTTTAAAAAGGCTTCTAAAGTTTGTAAATTTGTAATCCACTATGAAATTTAAGACTTGATTTTTCTTAATGAAAAATGTATCAAAACTACAAAAATGTCAATTATTTTCCTGCTGTAGCAAACTGGCTCAAATTAAGATCCTACATCTGAACCTCTCTCTGATAGAGGGAGTGGCGGAGATAGCGATGGAGAGAGGAATGGAGAAATAGGGAGAGTGTGAAAGAGAGAGAGAGGAAGCAGGTAAAGCACAGGTAAAAAGATGCTGAACACAAGACTGTATTGATCGCCCCTCACAGATGTACTCTCAAGTGTGTGTGTGTGTGTTTGTGTACAGTGCCTACAGAAAGTCAACACCCCACTTGGAATTCTTCACATTTTATTGTGCTACAAAATGGGATTAACCTTTTACTGCAGTGGGCTGAATCAGGGTCACACAGAGTGTTTCTTGGTAGTCTTAAACATCTATTTTGAAACAAAAGTATATACCTTACACACATGGCTATGGGTTTAAAAAAGAAGACCCCTGTACCATGTCAGATATAGAGTTGAAATGTATTCAGTTTTGAGTCCATACATGTTAGAAACACCTTTGGCAGCGATTGCAGCTGCAAGACTTCTTGGGTAAGTCATAAGAGCTTTGCACACCTGTATTGTGCAATATTTTCAAGTCTTGACATATATTTTCATACAGATTTAAGTCAAAACTGTAACTTGGAAACTCACTGTCTTCTTGGTAAGCAACTCCAGAGTAGATTTGGCGTTGTGTTGTAGGTTATTATCCTACTGAAAGTTGAATTTGTCTCCAAGTGTCTGGTGTAAAGCAGAATGAAGCAGGTTTTCCACTAGGATTTTGCCTGTGTTTAGTTCCAACCTGTCTCTTTTCATCCTGAAAAACTCCCCAGTCTTTGCCGATGTCAAGCATACCCATACCATGATGCAGCCACCACCATGCTTGAAAGTAAGGAGGCAGTTTTGTTGTGCTACAGCTTGAATTAAAAATGGATTTAATATATTTTCTTCTCACCCATCTACACACAATAATGACAAAGTTTAAACATGTTTGTAGAATTACAGAAATACAGAAATATCTAATCTCATTTAGATAAGTAGTCACACCCCTAACTCAATACTTTGGGTATGTCTGTATCAGCTTTGCACAAATGGATTTGGGGATTTTCTCCCATTCTTCCTATCAGATTTTCTTAAACTCTGTTAAGTTAGATGGACAGTGGCGATAAACAGCAATCTTCAAGTCTATCCACAAATTTCCAATGGCATTGGGCCAATTTAAGGACTTTCACATTCTTGTTCTGACGCCATTCCAGCATTGCTTGGGCTATATGCTTGGGTCATTGTCCTGTTGGAACGTAAATCAACACCCCTGTCTAAGGTAGTTTACACTCTGAAGCAAGTCAGCATCAAGGATTTGCCTGTATTTGGCTCCATTCGTTGTTCCCTCTTTCTTTACCAGTCTCCCAGTCCCTGCCGCTGAAAAGCATCCCCATAGCATGATGCTGCCACCACCACGCTTCACGGTAGGGGTGGTGTTAGACGGGCGATGAGCTGTGCCTGGTTTTCTGCAGACATAGCGCTTTGTATTCAGGCCAAATAGTTACCTTTTTGTCTCATCAGACAACATAATATTTTGCCTTATGCTCTCAGTCTTTCACGTGCCTTTTTGAAAAGTCCAGATGTGCTGTCTTGTGCCTTTTACTCAGGAGTGGCTTCCGTCTGGCCACTCTCCCATGAAGCCCAGATTGGTGAAGCGGACGGCCAGCTCTAGGCAGAGTCTGGGTAGTTCCATATTTTTTCCATTTCCCAATGGTGGAGACCACTCTTCTCTTGGAAACTTTCAACACTCTAGACATTTTTTATACCCTTTCCCAAATATATGTCTCATCACAATTCTATCTCTGAGATCTAATCAAATCAAATGTTATTAGTCACATGCGTCGAATACAACAGGTGAAATGCTTACATACGAGCTCCTAACTGACAGTGCAGTTTAAAAAAATAACAGATAAGAATAAGAGATAAAAGTAACAAGTAATTAAAGAGGAGCAGTAAAAAATAATAATAAAAACTATATATACAGGGGGGTGCCGGTACAGAGTCAATGTGCGGGGGCACCGGTTAGTTGAGGTAGTATGTACATGTAGGTAGAGTTAATTAAAGTGACTATGCATAGATGACAAGAGAGAGTGGTGTGGAGAGGGGAGAGGGGCAATGTGAATAGTCCGGGTAGCCATTTGACTAGATGTTCAATAGTCTTATGGCTTGGGGGTAGAAGCTGTTTAGAAGCCTTTTGGACCTAGACTTGGCGCTCCGGTACCGCTTGCCGTGTGGTAGCATAGAGAACAGTCTATGACTAGGGTGGCTGGAGTCTTTGACAATTGTTAGGGCCTTCCTCTGACACCGCCTTGTATAGAGGTCCTGGATGGCAGGAAGCTTGGTCCCAGTGATGTACTGGGCCATTCGCACTACACTCTGTAGTGCCTTGCAGTCAGGGGCCGAGCAGTTGCCATACCAGGCAGTGATGCAACCAGTCAGGATGCTCTCGATGGTGCAGCTGTAGAACCTTTTGAGGATCTGAGGACCCGTGCCAAATCTTTTCAGTCTCCTGAGGGGGAATAGGTTTTGTCGTGCCCACTTCACGACTGTCATGGTGTGCTTGGACCATGTAAGTTTGTTGGTGATGTGGACACTGTTGATCCCTCAGACTCCACGGACAGTTCCTTGGACTTCATGGTATAGTTTCTGCTCTGATATCCACTGTCAAATGTGGGACCTCATATAGACAAGTGTTTTTTTATTTTTATAAATCATGTCCAAACAATTAAATTGAGATTAAAAGTCATTAGGTCATTATTGTGAAGTCACTACAACGTTGTTGATCCATCCTCAGTTTTCTCCTATCACAGCCATCCAACTCTGTAACTGTTTTAAAATCACCAATGGCCTCATGGTGACGTCCCTGAGCAGTTTCCTTCCTGTTCTGCAGCTCAGGACGACTGTATCTTTGATGTGTCTGTGTAGTTTAATACATCATCCACAGAATAATTATTAACTTGACCATGCTTAAAGAGATAATCACTGTCTGATTTGTTATTGTTACCCATCTACCAATCACTGCCCTTCTTTATGAGGCTTTCGAAACCTATACCAAGCCAACACTTACAAACCATCTGCTAAAGTGTGTTTGTGTGTTTACTGTTTGTTAGAGCAATTGTTTGTTTCAGAGTGTGTTCGTAATGTATTTGTATTATTTCAGTAGCCTTCGCTTCAGTTCCAGAGCTTTCCCTACACTTTCCCCACTACTTAGTGATTAGTGTTTGATTGAATCCACAGCCCAACTCTAACCCTGGGTCTCCAACACAGCGGCTAACAGCTAGCAGCTAACAGCTACGTGCTAATGTAATGGCTGGAGGATGTTCAGGCCATTAAGGTAACTCAATAGAAAAGACATCATAATAAACACATTAAAAGGAAACGTTTTCATCTGTTCAGCCTCCACTCCGTCTTTTAAAACACCCCAGATAGACGACGCTTGTTTAGGACGTACTGTCTGTTCGTCTGTCGACTGGTCCCCATTGCTGATGTGAGAGTTTTGGCAGAACAATGCGAGGACATTCATGTGAGGGATGATTAAGCATGGCGCCACACACACACACACACACACACACACACACACACACTAATATACACACAAGCCCAAATACACCAGAAAATGCACGCGCATCACCACCTCACACACGCACACACCCAGCCTCATCTCGTCAGGCTCAGCTCTTAACTACAGGGATAATTTCCTCCAGCAAATGGTCACGGTGTCCTTGAAAAACATATTTGCTTATTATGTTTTTTTCCCCTCCTTTCTTTTAGCATCATCACAGCCGTTTCCATCACCCGGGCCGATGGTGGCGCCGCGTTGACATAACACCCCCGGACCGAGAGGCTTTTAACACTTAAACGGTGAAAAGGGATATTCAGAATTGCCCTTGAACGTTTGGGCTGGTGCACACACCACAGGCGGAGGGGGAAGAGTTAGGGGAGCGCACACACTGGGAAGTAGCAACTTAAGAAAGGGTGAGAAGGGGGGGGGGGTTAGAGAGGGGCACACATAGCAAGGCAGTGACTCATAAGGGGTTAGGAGCTCTGGGAGGCCAAACAGCCGTGAGTCCGCTAAACTATCTACCTCCTCCAAAAAACGAAACAAACTAAAGTAAATCGAGTGGCTCAAGAGGAGTCTGATACTGTATTAGTCTGAAAATACGGCAGACTAACATGTTTGCTGTCTGTCTGTCTCCCTAAACACTCCAACTTGCTGTTAGTAAGGATCAACGTTTTTATGTAACATAAACTGAAGACTGAACCAACAGTTCATTATCCTCAAACAAACCCACTAACTAATGGATAGGCTAATATTACATATATTACAGCATTATTGTAGTCTTTTAAACACTAAACCTGTGTTTACTGTCCTTCCTCTGACTCTGCAAACTGCTGTTAGACTAAATCTATGTTTTAATGTAAGATAACTGCAGTATTAAACAGGGATTGGAGTTTGTTTACTGCCTTTGGTCTTTCTCTCTACCCTGCTGTAGAGTTTTATAGAGAGGGGTGACCTGGACAGTGTATGTGAACGATAGTTCATAACCACACAGTCAGTCCAGGCCATATAATCCCACTACGCTACTGCTTTTGTATGGATGATATTTACCATACTTGTACTCACGTATTTCAACTATCGTGTTTTCCATGTTTATTTGTTCCTTGCTGTATTTTGGACTCTTGGACAGGCGGTTGTTGAACATGAGGGTAGGTTCTCAACTTCCTGGCATGGTTAAATAAAGGTTAAATAAATACATGGAATATATGGCTGATGTGGCTGTTTATATCACATTACCTTGAACAGGTTAAACTGATCACATTTAGTTTTCCTCTTTTATTCTATTTCACCTTTTTCATTTCCCTTTTTCCCCCGGCTCAAATTCAATAGCCCTGCCCCGAGGATACACACATTTGTATGTGTGTGTGTGTGTTTGTGTGAGCCGGCAGACAGCCTGTCTCCCAGCATTGCTGTTCCCCCGTGGAGGGTGTGTATGGTTCTTGACAGAGCAGAGTGTAATGTGTGATAGATCGCACTTCAGGGACCTGATAATCACATCACCCTCTATCGCCTATCAGCTGGCCACCACAGGACACCCTTCACACGGACACAGGGAGCCCTCACACTCCCCTCCTGTCCCTCCACTCTCTCTCTCTCTCTCCATCCCTCTCCAATCTACCTCGATCTTTTTCTTTATCTTTACTCTTTCCTAAGCCCCCACTATTTATTTATTTTTCTTTCTTTCTTTTCTTGATTAAAATTAATTTGAATTAGTTGCCTTTGTCCTCTCTCACTTTACTATTCTCTTCCACAGTCACACAAACAGATCAAACAAGTCATTCTGGTAAAACTTCCAAAAGTAGGGAAGGTTAACTGAACATGAACATCTCAGCAGCTATGTCCTGCTGAGGACGAATCCTTCAGAGTGTCGTTGAAAGTGTTGTTGCCAAGGTTAAGTAGCCCGTCCTATAATAAGTGTTGCTGTGTGTGTGTGTGTGTGTGTGTGTGTGTGTGTGTGTGTGTGTGTGTGTGTGTGTGTGTGTGTGTGTGTGTGTGTGTGTGTGTTTTGCGGGGAGCAGCAGACGCTCAGATCGGGGCTGGAGCGGCGGCCCCGGGCCCTCCGACAGTGCAGGCAAACGGCAAATGGCCTTTAGCATCGCTAACCGAGCTAGCCCAACTATCCATCATACCATATGTTCTCACTGGGAGAGCTAACGCTAATGAGAGATGAGAGGAGAGGAAAGGGGAAAAGGAAGGGGAGTAGAGGTGGTGGAAGAAGAGGAAGAGGAGGAGAAGGAAGAGGAGGAAGAGGAGGAGAGAAGCATATGCTCACTCCAGCAAGATAACGCTAATGAAAGATGGAATACAGGAAGGAGGAAGAAAGGAAGAGAGGGGAAGAGGGTATTAAAGTAAGATATTGCAATATGTGACTCAGGAATTGATCACAGCATATATCTTCACTGTTGAGAATTCTGTTCATTTGGCAGAAAACAGTCAATCAAAACATTCCATTGGGCATTTAGTGAAATGGTTTCCTCATGGTTTAACTAAGCGCACTTGTTACCTGGTTCAGAAAGGACTTGAGCACTCCTGAGTCCTTTATGGTACAGTACAATATAAAGAGCATTTGTGAGGAGAGAGACTAATGACACTATACAACACATCCTTATGGGGTCCTTGTTTATATGTTGTGTGATAAATAGTGTGCCGTGTCCAAGTCTGGCAATGTGTGCACTTTGACTCCTGCAGAGTGTACCCCGCTGTGTGTGAATGTGTGTGTGAATTGTGTGTGTGTGTTTCCTGCAGAGTGCTTGGCAGTGCCCTCGCCAGTGCCATCCCTTGCCCGCTCTATCATCTGCCGTGACAAAGATGTCTGACACTGTGTGACACCCCACACACACACACACACACACACACACACACACACACACACACACACACACACACCCCTGCCCATCTGTGCCTGGGTGCCTGCGCTCAGAGACGCCACAGGGGAGAGACGACCCCAAAAGAGAGCAAGTCCCTCTCTTCCACCCTTCCCCCTCTTTCTCTAACTCTCCTCCCCTATATCTGCCATCTCTCTTCCCAGTGTCATTCTAAAGTCACTGAGGACCCAGCCTAAACTGTTTGGGGAAGTGTAACGTGGATGTGGGTAGGACAGACATTTATTGTGTGTGTATGTGTGTTGTATTTCAACCTGATTTCATAGTTTCACTTGGGAATTTGCCGTAATTGGATGAACGTCGATTTTTTACCCAATAATTCTGCGTGGTTAGTGTTAATTCTGTGTAGTTACTGGGTTAAAATAGAAACAACTCAAAGGGTTAAGTTTAGGTATTAATTCCCGAGTGGTTAAAGTTAGGGCTATGGTTTGGGGAAAGCTTAAAACAAATTACAGTTTTTTACAATCACTCTGACACTAATTTCGGAACCTTGATGTCATCTTTCAAAACTCAACACAAAACTCACAACCAATGATCAAAATGCACATTTTTCAAAACTCTAACACTTTTTCCAATTGCTTGGATACAATACACATAAAGTTAAGATCATTTGTTCATTGAACTAAAATCATCTGTTCAAAATGACACAACTTAACATCAAAGTATTACCATTTCAAAATGCAATTCACACATTACATCTGAGATGACTGTCTATTCATTTCATTGCACACCACTGTTTTAAACGGCTGATATTTGAGCATTTGTGTCCTTTCTGTTAGCTTGAATGAGTCTGGACATTCTCCTCTGACCTCTCTCATTAACAAGGTGTTTTTGCCCATAGAACTGACGCTCACTGAATGTGTTTTGTTTATCGCACCATTCTCTGTAAACTCTAGAGACTGTAGTGCGTAAAAATCCCAGGAAGGCAGCTGTTTCTGAGATGCTGGAATCACCATGTGTGCCATCAACAATCATACCACGGTCAAAGTTGCTTAGATTACTCATCTTGCCCGTTCTAATGTTAGGTCGAACAACAACTAAAGCTCTCTACTCTATATACTCTATATATTGAGTTGCAGGCAGCCACATGATTCGCTGTTCGAATGTAACCTTCCTTGATGAGCTAAATCAGGTGTGTAGAGCTGATGTCATTGTGTGGGATAATGTCAGGTTCCACCATGCTCAAGCATAGTTTCAGGCCCATCCACAATTTATCACCCTGTACTTACCCCCATACTCTCCTTTCCTTAACCCAATTGAGGAATTTTTCTCCACATGGAGGTGGAAGGTATATGATAGGCGCCCTCATGAACAAGCCACCCTTCTCCAGGCCATGGATGACGCATGCAATGACATCACGGCAGACCAGTGTCAGGCCTGGATTCGCCCGAAGATTCTTCCCAAGATGTTTGGCTAATGAAAACATCCATTGTGATGTGGATGAGAACCTGTGGCCAAATCCACAAGACAGGGTTGATGGAAATATAGAAGTACAGTAATTTTGTTTTGCTTTTTACAGTAAGCCAGGTGAGGAACACTACAGTTGATGTTTCACTGTAGTTTGTTTCTTTTTTGTAGCTAATTATTTTTGCTTTGATTCTAAGAAACCTATGTTGTGATTTTATTGTATTTCATCAATAAATGTCATATTTTGTTCAATGATTCCACTGTGTCTGTAGTATTCTCTCTACTAGTCCTTTTACAGTGATGTATTTATGTGTAGTACCATAATGAAACATGTATCACATATTTTGTACTACAATATTTAATTATTGTACGAACAACTACACAGTGAAACTATCGGTATCTTGTGTGTGGGTGATCTAAATGAATGTTCCTATGGTATTTCATGATAAATGACTTATTTGAACCAATGATTATGCAAGTGCAAGGTTTCTTTAAAGATATGAATGCACAATGCAATGTTTTGAACATTGGACAGCCTGTGTTACAAGTGATGACCTTTTTGAGTTTTGTGTCTAGAGTTTTGAAAAATTAGCACAAGGTTCTGAAATTAGTGCCAAAGTGGTTGTTAAAAACTGTAATTAAGCAATTAGGCCCAAGGGGGTGTGGTATATGGCCAATATACCACGGCTAAGGGCTCTTCTTATGCACGACACAACGCGGAGTGTCTGGACATAGCCCTTAGCCGTGGTATATTGGCCATATACCACAAACCCTAGAAGTGCCTTACTGCTATAATAAACTGGTTACCAATGTAATTAGAACAGTAAAAATAAATGTTTTGTCATACCCGTTGTGTACAGTCTGATATACCATGGCTGTCGACCAATCAGCATTCAGAGTTCGAACCACACAGTTTATAATAAAAAAGAATGCGCTGTTTCCATTCAGTATCATCAAGTACTCTGCTTGCTAGAGAACTGTGAACTGTTTTAGGTTGAGCGCTGATGAAGGCATAAATCAACGTCCTCAGGACCTTTCCAAATGTCTGAAATCGACGGCTTTTTCTTGACCAGCCTGTGTATTTAATATGTGACGTAGCTTGTGTAAATCTGTCACCTGTTAAAGGTGTGTATGACGTAGCTTGTGTAAATCTGTCACCTGTTAAAGGTGTGTATGACGTAGCTTGTGTAAATCTGTCACCTGTTAAAGGTGTGTATGACGTAGCTTGTGTAAATCTGTCACCTGTTAAAGGTGTGTGTGACGTAGCTTGTGTAAATCTGTCACCTGTTAAAGGTGTGTGTGACGTAGCTTGTGTAAATCTGTCACCTGTTAAAGGTGTGTGTGACGTAGCTTGTGTAAATCTGTCACCTGTTAAAGGTGTGTATGACGTAGCTTGTGTGAATCTGTCACCTGTTAAAGGTGTGTATGACGTAGCTTGTGTAAATCTGTCACCTGTTAAAGGTGTGTGTGACGTAGCTTGTGTAAATCTGTCACCTGTTAAAGGTGTGTGTGACGTAGCTTGTGTAAATCTGTCACCTGTTAAAGGTGTGTATGACGTAGCTTGTGTAAATCTGTCACCTGTTAAAGGTGTGTGTGACGTAGCTTGTGTAAATCTGTCACCTGTTAAAGGTGTGTATGACGTAGCTTGTGTAAATCTGTCACCTGCTAAAGGTGTGTATGACGTAGCTTGTGTAAATCTGTCACCTGTTAAAGGTGTGTATGACGTAGCTTGTGTAAATCTGTCACCTGTTAAAGGTGTGTATGACGTAGCTTGTGTAAATCTGTCACCTGTTAAAGGTGTGTATGACGTAGCTTGTGTAAATCTGTCACCTGTTAAAGGTGTGTATGACGTAGCTTGTGTAAATCTGTCACCTGTTAAAGGTGTGTATGACGTAGCTTGTGTAAATCTGTCACCTGTTAAAGGTGTGTATGACGTAGCTTGTGCAAATCTGTCACCTGTTAAAGGTGTGTATGACGTAGCTTGTGTAAATCTGTCACCTGTTAAAGGTGTGTATGACGTAGCTTGTGTAAATCTGTCACCTGTTAAAGGTGTGTATGACGTAGCTTGTGTAAATCTGTCACCTGTTAAAGGTGTGTATGACGTAGCTTGTGCAAATCTGTCACCTGTTAAAGGTGTGTATGACGTAGCTTGTGTAAATCTGTCACCTGTTAAAGGTGTGTGTGGTATCCCTCTCTCTGCATCTCCACAGCAGACCAGGGTATCCTCTATGACTGTACTGCCGCAGCACTGGGACCTGTAGCCGTCATGGAGCAGCCCTCCACAGCACAGCTGCCCCCCTGACGGGGAATAAGGCACCCGCCCACAGCAAGCGTCACCCACCCCCACCGACACACGCCCCTGTCCCGGGTCAGGACAGCACACCTCACCTGGGGGAGAGGAGGAGGAGGAAAAGGAGGAGGTGGAGGAGGAATGAGAGGAGGAGGAGCAGTAAACTGTTAGTTTGTTTTGTTGGTAAGGTAAGAAAACATTGTGATTAAGTTTCAAACACTGTAAACAGTTTATTTCCCAAAACATTTTGAAGAGAAGTGAAACTGAAACAGATGGAAACGATATATACTGCTCAAAAAAATAAAGGGAACACTTAAACAACACATCCTAGATCTGAATGAAAGAAATAATCTTATTAAATACTTTTTTCTTTACATAGTTGAATGTGCTGACAACAAAATCACACAAAAATAATCTATGGAAATCCAATTTATCAACCAATGGAGGTCTGGATTTGGAGTCACACTCAAAATTAAAGTGGAAAACCACACTACAGGCTGATCCAACTTTGATGTAATGTCCTTAAAACAAGTCAAAATGAGGCTCAGTAGTGTGTGTGGCCTCCACGTGCCTGTATGACCTCCCTACAACGCCTGAGCATGCTCCTGATGAGATGGCAGATGGTCTCCTGAGGGATCTCCTCCCAGACCTGGACTAAAGCATCCGCCAACTCCTGGACAGTCTGTGGTGCAACGTGGCGTTGGTGGATGGAGCGAGACATGATGTCCCAGATGTGCTCAATTGGATTCAGGTCTGGGGAACGGGCGGGCCAGTCCATAGCATCAATGCCTTCCTCTTGCAGGAACTGCTGACACACTCCAGCCACATGAGGTCTAGCATTGTCTTGCATTAGGAGGAACCCAGGGCCAACCGCACCAGCATATGGTCTCACAAGGGGTCTGAGGATCTCGTCTCGGTACCTAATGGCAGTCAGGCTACCTCTGGCGAGCACATGGAGGGCTGTGCGGCCCCCCAAAGAAATGCCACCCGACACCATGACTGACCCACCGTCAAACCGGTCATGCTGGAGGATGTTGCAGGCAGCAGAACGTTCTCCACGGCGTCTCCAGACTCTGTCACGTCTGTCACGTGCTCAGTGTGAACCTGCTTTCATCTGTGAAGAGCACAGGGCGCCAGTGGCGAATTTGCCAATCTTGGTGTTCTCTGGCAAATGCCAAACGTCCTGCACGGTGTTGGGCTGTAAGCACAACCCCCACCTGTGGACGTCGGGCCCTCATACCACCCTCATGGAGTCTGTTTCTGACTGTTTGAGCAGACACATGCACATTTGTGGCCTGCTGGAGGTCATTTTGTAGGGCTCTGGCAGTGCTTCTCCTGCTCCTCCTTGCACAAAGGTGGAGGTAGCGGTCCTGCTGCTGGGTTGTTGCCCTCCTACGGCCTCCTCCATGTCTCCTGATGTACTGGCCTGTCTCCTGGTAGCGCCTCCATGCTCTGGACACTACGCTGACAGACACAGCAAACCTTCTTGCCACAGCTCGCATTGATGTGCCATCCTGGATGAGCTGCACTACCTGAGCCACTTGTGTGGGTTGTAGACTCCGTCTCATGCTACCACTAGAGTGAAAGCACCGCCAGCATTCAAAAGTGACCAAAACATCAGCCAGGAAGCATAGGAACTGAGAAGTGGTCTGTGGTCCCCACCTGCAGAACCACTCATTTATTGGGGTGTCTTGCTAATTGCCTATAATTTCCACCTGTTGTCTATTCCATTTGCACAACAGCATGTGAAATTTATTGTCAATCAGTGTTGCTTCCTAAGTGGACAGTTTGATTTCACAGAAGTGAGATTGACTTGGAGTTACATTGTGTTGTTTAAGTGTTCCCTTTATTTTTTTGAGCAGTGTATATGGTTCTTGCTAAATGATGTCCTATGGGTACTCACCGGTCGCCACAGGAATGTAGTATCTTCCACAGCATTGGTGATCCGGGAGAGGTGGGAGGAGCTTCCCACCGCAGCACAGAGTGTGGGAGGAGTTTGGTGAGGGCAGGTAACGCCCCTCACAGCACAGGTGTAGAGGTTTACTGGTGTAAACCACACCATCACAACACACCTGGAGAACATACACACACACACACAAAGGAAGAAAGAAAGAGAGCGAGAGAGAGGGAGAGAGAGAGGGGGTGAGGGAAGAGAGAGATAGACACAGAGAGAGGGGGGGGAGAGTTAATTAGCTGTGTACAACATGCCCTGCTCCCTCCACCTGTGTTCACCTGTGTAGAGTATATAAAATGGCCGCTGTGTGTACTGCTCTTGTTCTACACTACGGGCCTATAATGACTCGACTGTATTATGGTATAAAGTGTGTGTCCTTGGGTACACCTGGGTTCTTTTGTCTTCATCATCCTGGTGTGTGTGTGTGTATGTCTGTGTGTGTCGCATGATTCCCGTGCTGAGGGGACAGACGTATGGCGTATGGGTAGCTTGCCAAGTTGGCAGGCTTTCAATGACATGAGGATTGCAGCAATCGTCAGACGACAAGTTAATCTGTTTAGTGAAAACAATCTCTGGGAGGAGGATGATGACTGTGTCTCCTGCATAAATAAAACTGTTTCAAACATCTGACTGTGTCTGTTGTGTTACAGCAGGAGAGCTTTACACCAGTGTTTCTCAAATACCAAGGGGAGCATTGTTTTGTTACATCCCTATACTTGCACACCTGGGCCCATATAAATAATACTTCTTAGCCTCTTACATGAGATGTACTTGTAAGTCGAAAGATTCTGAGAAAATTTTCAGAATTATGATGTTTCCTCCAAAGGATAATAATTGAACAAGTCAACTGGCTGTGCTGGTATTGGAGTGGAACACAAATGGGCTGCCCTGTGTTTCCCTGTTACTCCAGAACCAGAGTTGAATAAGGATTTCCAATTTGTTAATTTGTCATATACAAATGATATACAGCAGCAGTCAAACGTTTGGACACACCTACTCATTCTAGGGTTTTTCTTTATTTTTACTATTTTCTCCATTGTAGAATAATAGTGAAGACATCAAAACTATGAAATAACACATATGGAATCATGTAGTAACCAAAAAAGTGTTAAACAAATCAAAATATATTTTATATTTTAAATTCTTCAAAGTAGCCACCTTTTGCCTTGATTTCAGCTTTGAACAATCTTGGCATTCTCTCAACCAGCTTCATGAGGAATGCTTTTCCAACAGTCTTGAAGGAGTTCCCACATATGCTGAGCACTTGTTGGCTGCTTTTCCTTCACTCTGCGGTCCAATTCATCCCAAACCATCTCAATTGGGTTGAGGTCGGGTAATTGTGGAGGCCAGGTCATCTGATGCAGCACTCCATCACTTGCACTGGTCAAATAACCCTTACACAGCCTGGAGGTGTTTTGGGGGTCATTGTCCTGTTGAAAAACAAATGATAGCCCCACTAAGCGCAAACCAGATGGGATGGTGTATCGCTGCAGAATGCTGTGGTAGCCACGCTGGTTAAGTGTGCCTTGAATTCTAAATAAATCACAGACAGCAAAGCAGCCCCACACCATCACACCTCCATGCTTCACGGTGGGAACCACACTTGCGGAGATAATCTGTTCACCTACTCTGCAGCTCACAAAAACACGGCGGTTGGAACCAAAAATCTCAAATTTGGACTCATCAGACCATTCCACCGGTCTAATGTCCATTGCTTGTATTCTTGGCCCAATCAAATCTCTTCTTATTATTGGTGTCCTTAAGTAGGGGTTTCTTTGCAGCAATTCGACCATGAAGTCCTGATTCACACAGTCCCCTCTGAACAGTTGATATTGAGATGTGTCTGTTACTTGAACTCTGTGAAGCATTTATTTGGGCTGCAATTTCTGAGGCTGGTAACTCTAATGGACATATCCTCTGCAGCAGAGGTAACTCTGGGTCCCAGTTTCATCATTGCACTTGATGGTTTTTGCAACTGCACTTGAAGAAACTTTAAAAGTTCTTGAAATTTTCTGGATTGACTGACCTTTATGTCTTAAAGTAATGATGGACTGTCGTTTCTCTTTGCTTATTTGAGCAGTTTTTTCCATAATATGGACTTGGTCTTTTGCCAAATAGGGCTATCTTCTGTATACCACCCCTACCTTGTCACAACACAACTGATTGGCTCAAACGCATTAAGAAGGAAATAAATTACACAAATTAACTTTTAAAAAGGCACACCTGTTAATTGAAATGCAATCCAGGTGACTACCTCATGAAGCTGGCTGAGAGAATGCCAAGAGTGTGCAAAGCTGTCATCAAAGCAAAGGGTGGGTAATTTGAAGAATTTAAAGGTGTGTTTAACACTTTTTTGGTTACAACATGATTTTATATGTGTTATTTCATAGTTTTGATGTCTTCACTACTTTTCTACAATGTAGAAAATAGTCAAAATGAAAAAAGAAACCTGGAATGAGTAGGTGTGTCCAAACTTTTGACTGGTACCGTATATGAAGGGAGTTACTATGTTACTTCTATTATGTTATTATATTATATGGGCAACAACTTATTCTATGTGTAAAGAGAGAGTTACCTGTCTCTGAGGTTGGTAGCAGGACGCCCCACACACCCCTTGAGAGGCGGAGCACTGCAGGTAGGAGCATCTGACCTCTGACCTCTCACCCCCCTGGGTCACACTTGACCCCCACTCGGCCCCCCCACAGGGTCTCAGCATCTTCCTCCACACCTCGTAGCCTAGCATGATACCACAGGGCTGGCCTGGAGAAGACCACTCCACCCTCACTGATCTGGACGAGGGAAAGGAGGGGAGAGAGAGAGAGTTAGGGGAGGAAGAGAGTGAAGGAGGAGAGGGAGGCCAAACACTTGGCCAGAGAAAGAAATATCAGGATTGAGTTGAAAAGCCACACACACCACCCAGTGTGGACTGCCCCGTCTCGAGCCACTTCAGTCAGTTAAGGTGTCAGAGTGTTTTATACACTTCAAATATAGATTTTTTCTCTTTTTAACTACTGTACCTTTGGCAGATACTAACCATGAAGGAGACACACACACACACTTCTACTGCTGTGTGTGTGTCTGTCTACTTGGGCATGTGTGTGCGCATGCGTGCGTGTGTAAACCAGCATGTGCTGTAATTGTCATATTTCAATCAAACCCTAAGCCGTACCACAATTCCCTCTCTCGCTCTCTTTCTCCTTCAGTCTCTCTGTTTCTCCCACTCTTTCTCTGGGCCGGACGTAGCTTGCGTCAGAATTAATGAATTAACTATTGATTAAATTCCACTTTGGCAAATCTAGCGTGGCGAATGAATGAAGTGTTTGGGGCTCATGTAGGCCAGAGAGGGACATGTCAGGGCCATCGATCTGTGGTTAGTTTTCTACTGGGGCACAAGTTACACACCTCCTGATTATGACAGGTAGAGAAAGCTAGAGACAGGGAGGGAGGGAGGGAGGGAGGGAGAGAGGGAGGGAGGGAGAGAGAGCGCGAGAGAGAGCGCGAGAGAGAGCGAGAGAGAGAGCGAGAGAGAGAGAGAGAGAGAGAGAGAGAGGGGGAAAGGCTTCTGGCTTTGTCCACCATCACAAACACATGCATTCCTGAACACGCACACATATACACTTGCACACAAGCAAGCATGCACACACACACACTTACACACAGAGGCTAACTCACCTGGGGCTGAGCACCTGTATGTGTGGAGGTGCTATGTCGGCAGGTAGATCCTCCACTGTAGTCACCTGAGTAGCGTTACTCTTTACACACCCATACACAGTACACACCTCCACCTGTAATACACAACAAAACACACACCCTCACCTTTTACATAAAAACACACAAAACAGTACACCATCAAGTCATTCAAACCTGTAGGAGGTGAGTGATTGTGTACTACAGTACCTTTATGTCATAGACGGTGAAGGGCAGCAGTCCTCCCAGTAAGTATGATCCTGATGTGTTATCAGCAGTAGCATGTACAGTCTCGTCTAGATAGACAGAGTATTCAGTCACAGCTCCGTTAGGCTGTAAAGGGGGAGACCACAGCACACGCACTGTACTGCTGTTGACTGGAACCACCTCTGGAGGAAACACTCCCTCTGGCTCTGGGGAGTGACACACACAGGTTAGAACACCAGTTCAAAATCACTCTTTCTTTCTATCTCTGCCTTTCTCTCCCTCTTCATCTCTCTATCCCCTCCACATACTCAAAGAAAACAGACGACTGTGTGTGTGTGTGTGTGTGTGTGTGTGTGTGTGTGTGTGTGTGTGTGTGTGTGTACGTATGTATGTGTGTGTGAATGTATGTATGTGTGTGTGAATGTATGTGTGTGTGTGTGTGTGTGTGTGTGTATGTAAACTCAACAAAAAAAGAAACTTCCTCTCACTGTCAACAACATTTATTATCAGCAAACTTAACATGTGTAAATATTTGTATGAACATAACAAGATTCAACAACTGAGACATGAACTGAACAAGACCCAGAGACATGTGACTAACAGAAATGGAATAATGTGTCCCTGAACAAAAGGGGGGTCAAAATCAAAAGTAACAGTCAGTATCTGGTGTGGCCACCAGCTGCATTAAGTACTGCAGGGCATCTCCTCCTCATGGACTACACCAGATTTGCCAGTTCTTGCTGTGAGATGTTACCTCACTCTTCCACCAAGGCACCTGCAAGTTCCCAGACATTTCTGGGGGGAATGGCCCTAGCCCTCACCCTCCGATCCAACAGGTCCCAGACGTGCTCAATGGGATTGAGATCCGGGCTCTTCGCTGGCCATGGCAGAACACTGACATTCCTGTCTTGCAGGAAATCACGCACAGAACGAGCAGTATGGCTGGTGGCATTGTCATGCTGGAGGGTCATGTCAGGATGAGCCTGCAGGAAAGGTACCACATGAGGGAGGAGGATGTCTTCCCTGTAACGCACAGCCTTGAGATTGCCTGCAATGACAGCAAGTTCAGTCCGATGATGCTGTGACACACCGCCCCAGACCATGATGGACCCTCCACCTCCAAATTGATCCCGCTCCAGAGTACAGGCCTCGGTGTAATGTTCATTCCTTCGACGATGACCGCGAATCCGACCATCACCCCTGGTGAGACAAAACCGTGACTCGTCAGTGAAGAGCACTTTTTGCCATTCCTGTATGGTCCAGCGACGGTGGGTTTGTGCCCATAGGCAACAATGTTGCCGGTGATGTCTGGTGAGGACCTGCCTTACAACAGGCCTACCAACACTCAGCCCAGCGCATCTCAGCCTATTGCGGACAGTCTGAGCACTGACGGAGGGATTGTGCATTCCTGGTGTAACTCGTGCAGTTGTTGTTGCCATTCTGTACCTGTCCCGCAGGTGTGATGTCTGGATGTACCAATCCTGTGCAGGTGTTGTTACACGTGGTCTGCCACTGCGAGGACGATAAGCTGTCCGTCCTTTCTCCCTGTAGCGCTGTCTTAGGCGTCTCACAGTTCAGACATTGCAATTTATTGCCATGGCCACATTTGCAGTCCTCATGCCTCCTTGCAGCATGCCTAAGGCACGTTCACGCAGATGAGCAGGGACCCTGGGCATCTTTCTTTTGGTGTTTTTCAGAGTCAGTAGAAAGGCCTCTTTAGTGTCCTACGTTTTCATAACTGTGACCTTAATTGCCTACCGTCTGTAAGCTGTTAGTGTCTTAACGACCGTTCCACAGGTGCATGTTCATTAATTGTTTATGGTTCATTGAAGAAGCATGGGAAACAGTGTTTAAACCCTTTACAATGAAGATCTGTGAAGTTATTTGGATTTTTACAAATTATCTTTGAAAGACATGTACAGTGGATTTAAAAAGTCTACACACCCCTGTTAAAATGCCAGGTTTTTGTGATGTAAAATAATGAGACAAAGATAAATCATGTCAGAACTTTTTCCACCTTTAATGTGACCTATAACGTGAACAATTCAATTGGAAAACAAACTGAAATCTTTGAGGGGGAAAAATAAAAAATAAAAAACTCACAATAACCTGGTTGCATAAGTGTGCACACCCTTAAACTAATACTTTGTTGAAGCACCTTTTGATTTTATTACAGCACTCAGTCTTTTTGGGTAGGAGTCTATTAGCATGGCACATCTAGATGTGGCAATATTTGCACACTCTTCTTTGCAAAAGCGCTCCAAATCTGTCAGATTGCGAGGACATCTCCTGTGCACAGCCCTCTTCAGATCACCCCAGAGATGTTCAATTGGATTCAGGTCTGGGCTCTGGCTGGGGCATTCCAAAACGTTAATCTTCTTCTGGTGAAGCCATGCTTTCGTGGATTTGGATGTGTGCTTTGGGTCGTTGTCGTGCTGAAAGGTGAACTTCCTCTTCATCTTCAGCTTTCTAACGGACGCCTGAAGGTTTTGTGCCAGAATTGCCAGGTATTTGGAACTGTTCATAATTCCCTCCACAGCTGAAGAAAAACAGTCCCAAAGCATGATGCTGCCACCACCATGCTTCACTGTGGGTATGGTGTTCTTTGGGTGATGTGCAGAGTTGTTTTTGCGCCAAACATACCTTTTGGAATTATGGCCAAAAAGTTCAACCTTGGTTTCATCAGACCATAACACATTTTCCCACTTGCTTTTGGGGGACTTGATGTTTGTTTTTGCAAACTTCAGCCGGGCTTGGATGTTTTTCATTGTTAGAAAAGGCTTCCGTCTTGCCACCCTTCCCCATAGCCCATTCATATGAAGAATACGGGAGATTGTTGTCACATGTAGCACACAGCCAGTACTTGCCAGAAATTCCTGCAGTTCCTTTAATGTTGCTGTAGGCCTCTTGGAAGCCTCCCTGACCAGTTCTCTTCTCGTCTTTTCATACATTTTGGAGGGACGTCCAGTTCTTGGTAATGTCTCTGTGGTGCCATATTTTCTCCACTTGATGATGACTGTCTTCACTGTGTTCCATGGTATATGTAATGCTTTGGAAATTATTTTGTATCCTTCTCCTGACTGATATCTTTCAACAATGAGATCCCTCTGATGCTTTGGAAGCTCTCTGCGGACCATGGCTTTTGCTCTGAGATGCAACTAAGAAAATGTCAGGAAAATCCTACTAGAACAGCTGAACTTTATTTGTGATTAATCAGAGTCACTTTACATGATGGCAGGTGTGTAATGACTTCTATTTAACATGGGTTTGAATGTGATTGGTTAATTCTGAACACAGCCACATCCCCAGTTATAAAAGGGTGTGCACACTTATGCAACCAGGTTATTGTAAGGTTTTTATTTTTCATTTTTCCCCCTGGAAGATTTCAGTTTGTTTTTCAATTGAATTGTTCACATTATAGGTCACATTAACAGTAGAAAAAGTTCTGACATGATTTATCTTTGTCTCATTCTTTTACATCACAAAAACCTGGCATTTTAACAGGGGTGTGTAGACGTTTTATATCCACTGTATGTGTGTGTGTGTGTGTGTGTGTGTGTGTGTGTGTGTGTGTGTGTGTGTGTGTGTGTGTGTGTGTGAGAGAGAGAGAGAAAAAGTGTGTGTGTGCTAGTAGCCTGTAGTGGGATATCGAATCTCTCCTGTAGATTGCGAGGACAAAGAGAGGCACAAGGCAGGGCCAGGAGGTTAACTGGGATAGTCTCTCTGAAACCCAGTCCTGCTGTTATACACACTGAAGAGAGTAACTATTCCTACGCCAGCACATACACAATTAAACCCTGTGTCTACCTAACTAACTGACTGACTGATTCACAGTGAGAATATTGCCACTTTCCCCATGTAACGTTCATCTAATGATCATTGTGATATCACACAGCCCAGCCCACAGAGCAGCGGCCCAGATAGATTGAGACAAAATGACTAACATCTCCAAATTATTCTTCTTAGTGGGAACACACTTTTAATTCCCTCCTAACACACTTACCCAATTCATTCCCTCCTAACACACTTACCCAATTCATTCCCTCCTAACACACTTACCCAATTCATTCCCTCCTAACACACTTACCCAATTCATTCCCTCCTAACACACTTACCCAATTCATTCCCTCCTAACACACTTACCCAATTCATTCCCTCCTAACACACTTACCCAATTCATTCCCTCCTAACACACTTACCCAATTCATTCCCTCCTAACACACTTACCCAATTCATTCCCTCCTAACACACTTACCCAATTCATTCCCTCCTAACACACTTACCCAATTCATTCCCTCCTAACACACTTACCCAATTCATTCCCTCCTAACACACTTACCCAATTCATTCCCTCCTAACACACTTACCCAATTCATTCCCTCCTAACACACTTACCCAATTCATTCCCTCCTAACACACTTACCCAATTCATTCCCTCCTAACACACTTACCCAATTCATTCCCTCCTAACACACTTACCCAATTCATTCCCTCCTAACACACTTACCCAATTCATTCCCTCCTAACACACTTACCCAATTCATTCCCTCCTAACACACTTACCCAATTCATTCCCTCCTAACACACTTACCCAATTCATTCCCTCCTAACACACTTACCCAATTCATTCCCTCCTAACACACTTACCCAATTCATTCCCTCCTAACACACTTACCCAATTCATTCCCTCCTAACACACTTACCCAATTCATTCCCTCCTAACACACTTACCCAATTCATTCCCTCCTAACACACTTACCCAATTCATTCCCTCCTAACACACTTACCCAAACCCAACCCAGTGCACTACATTTCACTTCCACGATAGCATTATCAACGCTAGACTCAACACCAGACACACAAACACATGAATGGAGGCACACAGACACACATTCACATAAAAACACACACTGAAAATGTGCGCCTGGTTTTTTAATTATCTGTGTGAATGCGTTTGTCTGTGACTGTGTGTGTGTGTGTGTATAACAGTGGTTACAGATCTATGGCCTTAGGGCAGTAGAATAATGTAATGGATGGACCCCTGGAGCCTCTAAGCTAAATGACCCGTGGCCCGCTTTTAGCAGCTAACAACTTTCTAATGTTTTTAATGCACTTTTTACTATGCTGATCTGATTAGGTGGAGAGAGAGACAGAGGGAGGGAGGGGGAGAGAGAGAGAGAGAGAGAGAGAGACAACGCTCTATATAGCCATAATATGACATTTGAAATGTCTTTATTCTTTTGGAACTTCTGTGAGCGTAATGCCCCTTATATTTAAATTGAAAAATTGAAAGAGAGAAAGATAAGAGAAAACCCACAGTACCTACAGAGATGGAGTCTTGATCTTGAGACACTGGAGACCATGGTCGTGGTCTAGGTCTACGCTAATGGTATTAAAGAACACTGTAGTCTTTGTAGTGTGAAGGGATCTGGCTTTTTAAATGGAAGCCAGATGGGCATGCAATGGTTCATGTTTAGGAAGATGATGTTTTAAGATGGTTGGCCTTGGTCTGGGTCTTCTTTTTCTACATTTAGGGCAACATTTTCCTGTTACAAGAAATACATGCGCTGTGAAATAAAGTTCCGTTCCGTTCTAAATAACGGGAGCTCCGATAGTTGTGAGGAATAATTATCTTTTTACATCAGCACATGTATCAATATGTTCTATTGTTTTGTTAAGCTACATGCTTGTGTGGCTAAATAGGGGGTAAAACTGTTGAGGCATGCAGAAGGCTGTTTCTCAAACTAGAGTCACATAAGAAACCACTTGATACTGAAATACAATAACGGGCTCAGAGTGTACAGGAAGTGCGTCACGAGGTTGGGACCAACCTGCACGCCAACGATAGGATGAGTAAGTTTAAACCATGCTCATCCTCCCTCTGACAGGCCAGCAGTGAGCGGGAACTATCTCTGTCAGAGCATTTAAAGAAGAACAAAGCAATTGTCGTTCTCTTCTCTGTCTGCTCTGCGTGGTGTTACAGTGAGACCGTATATACGAACATCATATTTACCATTCAAGTGTTTGCATTAATTAAAGTACAAAGAAATCAGAAGTTACTCTGTGCTAACTATTTTGTTCTGATACCAGATTCGAATTGACGCAACCCAACATAGTGTATCGTAACTATCTTTGTACATGATGTTTCCGCCACCATTTCCTATGACCGAAAAGAGCTTCTGGACGTAATAGCTATCACTAACCTTGATTTAGATGAGAACTACTAGTTCAATGAGTCTGGGGCAAAGGACATATTGATTATTCCGGGCCAGGCCCAAATCCCCGACACTTGGAGAAGGCGGTGCTATAAAAGCCAGCGTGCGGGATACCAGTTGAGACTACGTTGGAGAGTGGATAAACCTCCTCTTGCACGTTCTATTGGCGAATAAACTGCACGAGCTCCGTTCGAGACTATCAATGTGATCTGAAGAACTGTAATATCCTTTCATCAACATTTTTCGTCGCTGTCTATTTACCACCACAAACTAATGCTGACACTAAGACCGCACTCAACGACCTGTATAGGGCCATAAGGAAACAAGAAAATGCTCACCCAAAGACAGCACTTCTAAAGGCCAGGGATTTTAATGCAGGAAAACTGCCATGTTTCCTAATTTCTACCACAATGCCACTTGCGCAACTAGAGGCAAAAAAACTTTACATCACCTTTACTCCACACACAGAGACGCATACAAAGCTCTCCGTCGCCCTCTGTTTGGCAAATCTGACCATAACTATATCCTCCTGATTCATGCTCACAAACAAAAACTCAAACAGGATGTACACACTCAATACGGAAGTGGTCAGGTGAAGCTACAGGACTGTTTCGCTAGCACAGACTGGAATATGTTCCGGGATTCATCCGATGGCATTGAGAAATTTATCACATCAGTCACTGGCTTCATTAATAAGTGCATTGAGGACATCGCCCTCACAGTGACCGTGCGTACATATCCCAACCAGAATCCTGGATTATAGGCAACATCCACACTGAGCTAAAGGCTAGAGCTGGTGCTTTCAAGGAGCGGGACACTAATCCGGACGCTTATAAGAAATCCTGCTACACCCTCAGACGAACCATTAAACAGGCAATGCGTCAATAAAGGATGGAATCCTACTACACCGACTCTGATGCTCGTCGGATATGGCAGGGCTTGCAAACTAACACGGATTACAAACCCAGCCGCGAGCTGTCCAGTGACTCAAGCCTACCAGACAAGCTAAATACCTTCTATGCTCGATTTGAGGAAAGCTGTTTTGGACGACTGCGTGATGACACTCTCCGTAGCTGATATGAGTAAGACCTTTCAACAGGTTAAGGGCCAACAAGGCCAATTAGGGGAGGGATGGTAGGGTTAAGTGGAAAATAATAAAGAAAGAAAATATGGGCCTCCCGAGTGGCGCAGCAGTCTAAGGCACTGCATCTCAGTGCTAGAGGCGTCACTAGAGATCCAGGTTCGATCCCGGGTTGTATCACAACCGGCTGCGATCGGGAATCCCATAGGGTGGCACACAATTGGCGCAGCGTTAAGGGAGGGTTTGGCCAGGGTAGGCTGTCATTGTAAATAACAATTTGTTCTTAACTGACTTGCTTAGTAAAATAAAAATATATTATATTTACCCCAAAATATATGGGGGTTGGAAATGATTCAGATAGTCACAATCTATCTGCAATATTAAAGCTGATCTACCCCCCAATCATCAAGATAGCCGACGACATGACGGTGGTAGGCCTGATCACTGACGATGGTAACACAGCCTATAGGGATGAAGTCAGAGACCAGTGTAGCGCCAGGACAACAACGTCAGCAAGACTGATCGTAGACTACAGGAAATGGAGTGTCGAGCAAGCCCCCATTCACATCGACTGGGCTGTGGTGGAGCGTGTTGAGAGTTTTAAGTTCCTCAGTGTCAACAACACTAAGGACCTACCATGGTCCAAACACACCACCACAGTCTTGACAAGGGCACGACAACTCCTCCTCACCCTCAGAAGGCTGAAAATATTTGGCATGGGCCCTCAGATCCTCAAAAACTTGTCAGCGGAAGACCCTAAAAATTGTCAAAGACTGCAGCCACCCAAACTCATAGATTGTTCTCTAAGCTACCGAACGGCAAGCTCTACCGGAGTACCAAGTGTGGGAACAAAAGGCTCCTGAACAACTTCTACCCCCAAGCCATAAGACTGCTGAACAGTTCATTAAAAGGCTACCCTGACTATTTACATTGACCCCCTTTTTTTCCCACTGGCTCTATGCACACTCACTGGACTCCACACCCACTCACACATACTACACTACAACACACACACACACACACACACACACACACACACACACAAAACACACAAAACACACAGACATGCATATTGACACCAAACACTTGATCGGAAGAGGTTGGGTCCTGGTCTGGGGCTTGTTTGTTTAGTTTTTTTAATTTAAAGGTTCTCTACGCATTTTTCAGAATGTATGGAATTCTATTTATTTACTACTACAAGTTCAACATAGATATTAAGGTCTATTTGCAGGTGGTGTTGTGGTTCCAGAGGGGTTAAGTCGTGGTGTTGTGGTTCCAGAGGGGTTACGTCGTGGTGTTGTGGTTCCAGAGGGGTTACGTCGTGGTGTTGTGGTTCCAGAGGGGTTACGTCGTGGTGTTGTGGTTCCAGAGGGGTTACGTCGTGGTGTTGTGGTTCCAGAGGGGTTACGTCGTGGTGTTGTGGTTCCAGAGGGGTTAAGTCGTGGTGGTGTGGTTCCAGAGGGGTTAAGTCGTGGTGTTGTGGTTCCAGAGGGGTTAAGTCGTGGTGGTGTGGTTCCAGAAGGGTTAAGTTGTGGTGTTGTGGTTCCAGAGGGGTTAAGTCGTGGTGTTGTGGTTCCAGAGGGGTTAAGTCGTGGTGTTGTGGTTCCAGAGGGGTTAAGTCGTGGTGGTGGTGTTGGGGTTCTAGAGGGGTTAAGTCGTGGTGTTGTGGTTCCAGAGGGGTTAAGTCGTGGTGTTGTGGTTCCAGAGGGGTTACGTCGTGGTGTTGTGGTTCCAGAGGGGTTACGTCGTGGTGGTGGTGTTGTGGTTCTAGAGGGGTTACGTCGTGGTGGTGGTGTTGTGGTTCCAGAGGGGTTAAGTTGTGGTGTTGTGGTTCCAGAAGGGTTAAGTCGTGGTGTTGTGGTTCCAGAGGGGTTACGTCGTGGTGTTGTGGTTCCAGAAGGGTTAAGTCGTGGTGTTGTGGTTCCAGAGGGGTTAAGTCGTGGTGGTGGTGTTGTGGTTCCAGAGGGGTTAAGTCGTGGTGGTGGTGTTGTGGTTCTAGAGGGGTTACGTCGTGGTGGTGTTGTTGTAGTTCTAGAGGGGTTAAGTCGTGGTGTTGTGGTTCTAGATGGGTTAAGTCATGGTGGTGGTGTTGTAGTTCTAGAGGGGTTAAGTTGTGGTGGTGTAATTGTGGTTCTAGAGGGGTTAAGTTGTGGTGGTATTGTTGTTGTGGTTCTAGAGTGCTTAAGTCATGGTGGTGGTGTTGTTGTGGTTCTAGAGGGGTTAAGTCATGGTGGTGGTGTTGTGGTTCTAGAGGGGTTAAGTCATGGTGGTGGTGTTGCTGTGGTTCTAGAGGGGTTAAGTCATGGTGGTGGTGTTGCTGTGGTTCTAGAGCGGTTAGGTCGTAGTAGTGGTGTTGTTGTGGTTCTAGAGGGGTTAAGTCGTGGTGGTGGTGTTGCTGTCATCCTAGAAGGGTTAAGTCATGGTGTTGCTGTGGTTCTCGAGGGGTTAGGTCTTGGTGGTGGTGTTGTTGTGGTCCTAGAGGTGTTAAGTCATGGTGGTGTTGTTATGGTTTTAAAGGGGTTTTGTCATGGTGGTGTTTTTGTGGTTCTAGAGGGTTTAAGTCATAGTGGTGGTGTTGTGGTTCTAGAGGGGTTAAGTCGTGGTGGTGGTGGTGTTGTGGTTCTAGAAGGGTTAAATCGTGGTGGTGGTGGTGTTGTGGTTCTAGAGGGGTTAGGTCTTGGTGGTGGTGTTGTGGATCTAGAGGGGTTAAGTCATGGTGGTGTTGTTGTGGTTCTAGAGGGTTTAAGTCGTAGTGGTGGTGTTGTGGTTCTAGAGGGGTTAAGTCGTGGTGGTGGTGTTGTTGTGGTTCTAGAGGGTTTAAGTCGTAGTGGTGGTGTTGTGGTTCTAGAGGGGTTAAGTCGTGATGGTGGTGTTGTGGTTCTAGAGGGGTTAAGTCGTGGTGGTGGTGTTGTGGTTCTAGAGGGTTTAAGTCGTAGTGGTGGTGTTGTGGTTCTAGAGGGGTTTTGTCATGGTGGTGTTGTTGTGGTTCTAGAGGGGTTAGGTCTTGGTGGTCATGTTGTTGTGGTCCTAGAGGGGTTAAGTCATGGTGGTGGTGTTGTGGTTCTAGAGGGGTTAAGTCGTGGTGGTGGTGTTGTGGGTCTAGAGGGGTTGCGTCGTGGTGGTGTTGTTGTGGTTCTAGAGGGGTTTTGTCATGGTGGTGTTGTTGGTTTGGTTCTAGAGGGGTTAAGTCATGGTGGTGGTGTTGTTGTGGTTCTAGATGGGTTAAGCCATGGTGGTTGTGTTGTGTTCTAGAGGGGTTAAGTTGTGGTGGTGTTGTTGTGGTTCTAGAGGGGTTAAGTCATGGTGGTGGTGTTGTTGTGGTTCTAGAGGGGTTAAGTCATGGTGGTGGTGTCATGGTTCTAGAGGGGTTAAGTCGTGGTAGTGTTGTGGTTGTTCTAGAGGGGTTAAGTCGTGGTGGTGGTGTTGTGGTTCTAGAGGGGTTAAGTCGGGGTGGTGTTGTTGTTGTGGTTCTAGAGGGGTTCATTCATGGTGGTGGTGTTGTTGTGGTTCTAGAGGGGTTAAGTCGTGGTGGTGGTGTTGTTGTGGTTCTAGAGGGGTTAATTTGTGGTGGTGGTGTTGTTGTGGTCCTAGAGGGGTTAAGTCGTGGTGGTGGTGTTGTTGTGGTTCTAGAGGGGTTTTAAGTCATGGTGGTGGTGTTTTGTGGTTCTAGAGGGGTTAAGTCGTGGTGGTGGTGTTGTTGTGGTTCTAGAGGGGTTAAGTCGTGGTGGTGTTGTTGTTGTGGTTCTAGAGGGGTTAAGTCATGGTGGTGGTGTTGTTGTGGTTCTAGAAGGGTTAAGTCATGGTGGTGTTGTTGTTGTGGTTCTAGAGGGGTTAAGTCATGGTGGTGGTGTTATGGTTCTAGAGGGGTTAAGTCGTGGTAGTGTTGTTGTTGTTCTAGAGAGGTTAAGTTGTGGTGGTGGTGTTGTGGTTCTAGAGGGGTTAAGTCTGGGTGGTGTTGTTGTTGTGGTTCTAGAGGGGTTAAGTTGTGGTGGTGGTGGTGTTGTGGTTCTAGAGGGGTTAGGCCTTGGTGGTGTTGTTATGGTTCTAGAGGGGTTAAGTCGTGGTGAGTTGTTGTGGTTCTAGACGGGTTGGGTCTTGGTGTAGATGTAGTTGGCGATAAACTGGGTCTTGTTGTAGATATGGTTCCTTCTGGGTTGAGTCTTGGCCTAGAAGGGGTTTTTGAGAGTTCAGGTCTGGTTCTGGATGTGGTAACTAAAGGATATGTTATTGTCATGGATATGGTTCTTGAGGTTTCTAGTCTTGAACTAGATGTGGTTCCTAAGGGGTGGAGTCTTGGTCTAGATGTGGTTCTCAAGGGTTCTAGTCTTGGTCTAGATGTGTTTCCTAAGGGGTGGAGTCTTGGTCTAGATGTGGTTCTCAAGGGTTCTAGTCTTGGTCTAGATGTGGTTCCTAAGGGGTGGAGTCTTGGTCTAGATGTGGTTCCTAAGGGGTGGAGTCTTGGTCTAGATGTGGTTCTCAAGGGTTCTAGTCTTGGTTTAAAAGTGGTTCCTAAGGGGTGGAGTCTTGGTCTCGATGTGGTTCCTATTGGTATCTGGATGTAGGATTCCAGGGGACTGGTCTTGGTCTCGGTTTCCATGGCTCCGGTGTTGACTCCATCTCTGCAGGTTAGGGTCTGGAGGATTGATTCTAATACCACACCAACCCTATTAGCACTGACCAGCACCCTGCTTCCTCCCGCCCCACCCTGCTCTAGGTGAGTTTGACAAACCCTGCTCTAGGTGAGTTTGACAAACCCTGCTCTAGGTGAGTGTGAGTGTGTGTGTGTGGGGGGGGGGGGGGGGGGCGGGGCAGTGTGCTGGTCAGAGCTAATAGCGTTGGTGTGGTATTAGAATCACTGGGACCTTCTATTGATCTGGGACCTGTTATTTCACAATACACTCCAACACATTTCACAACACCACCCATCCACAGCACGCACACACACCCTTCTCACCTCCATCTTCAGTAGTACAGTTGACCTCGATATTAGAAGTGTTGTAAGCCCCATTGGACACCTGCAGGGAAACCCTGTAGTGCGTGTTGGGCTGCAGGTCACCTATCACCGTGGAATCAACCCCGGGTGGGAAGGTCAGAGTTCGTCTGAGGTGAGAGGATTCGACCCTGAGTGTGTAGAGTTCCACCTCACCCTGGAGATCCTGTTGAGCTGAGGGGTGGAGAGAGACAGTTGACAGAGAACTTATTGTCATAATCAACATTTGGCGTCTGGTAGCCTAACATTTAAGAGAGTTGGGCCAGTAACCGTAAGGTTGCTGGTACGAATCCCTGAGCCGACTAGGTGATAAATATGTATATGTGCAATTGAGTAAGGCACTTAATCCTAATTGCTCCTGCTAAATTACTAAAATATAAAATGTAA
Organism: Salmo trutta; assembly: GCF_901001165.1. Taxonomy (NCBI): domain Eukaryota; kingdom Metazoa; phylum Chordata; class Actinopteri; order Salmoniformes; family Salmonidae; genus Salmo; species Salmo trutta. The sequence goes on from NC_042989.1 coordinate 28,467,267, forward strand.
CATGACAATATGGAAAAGGTTCCTAGAACAGCATAGTAGTCTCGTCCTACCCTACTGAATAAGGTCCTGTTTATGTGAATAACAGTTCTAGTTCAGACTATCATGACAGTATTAAATATAGCTTCTTACAGGGTTCTGTCCAGCTGATGTGTATGGATGTATGGTCGATGGTCTGGACAGACAGAGAGGGCGGGTGGAGGGGTACTCCTGCCAGGGTAACACCCGTAGCCAGCTGTCCTGTAGAGTAGCCCACGTCATTATAGACCAGTAACTGGTACTGGTACCATGTGAACCTACAGCGTCGAAATGGACCAGGCAAAGGTTAGACAACACACACTTGCATTCAGGCACATACAAAGACACGCACACATGCACTCACACACACATACTGTACCAAAACACATCCTGTTTCAAAAGTGGTGCAATATCTAGGCCAATGCAAAACAATTACTAGCAACAAGGGCTAACACAAACGTCAATCGATTATATTTCCACTATGAACAATCTAGGCCAGCATAGCAGTGAAAGTCCAGAAAACTGCTTAAACTGCTTATGTATCTAAAAGTGTCTAACTTGAAGCTAGAGTAAACGTCAGTAGTGGAGAGAGAAGCCTTTTAGCAAGCACAGGGACAAAATCAGCTGCTGCCGAGTGCCAGCCAGAGATTAGCACAAAATAATTAAATTATTTGAATATTTGCTTAATGTATCTTTGAGCGGCATTAAAAGATGGCATCGGAGCGCGAAACAGCTCTGTACACAGTGGCGGCGGTTTGCTCTAAAGCTAATTTTGGTAATCTCACCTGCTAAGGCCTTTATCTTGGTGAAACAATTTGTCTCCGGCGTAAACATTGAACCAGCGATGGAGATCTGCCGGGGCCTGCGCGGCCAGCGGCTGACGGCTTTTACGTCTGAGCAGCTCGTATCTGAGGACCACACCAAACACACGGATAATCACACACACATACACACACAAACACACACGCAAACACAGTCTATTTCCCTCTATCCCTCTATTCTCTTTCTCTCTGTCTCTCTCTTTCCACCCCTCTCTGTCTCTTTCTCTATAACTCTATCCCTCTATCACTCTTTCTTCTGCAGTCTCTCTTTCTCCCGCTCTATTCTCTAATTCCTGTGGTGTTAGTGTTATTCACTCTCACAGTGATGTTAATGTGGGCTGCAATCAGAAGAGCAGGCCTTAATTCCAGCTTTCATAAACCAACTTAAACAAACACACTGATCTGAGCTGTGGAGGGGAAAGTACTCATGAATTGTAATGGTTTACCATGAAAACAGACTGTTATTTAGCTCGTAATCGTGACGAGAACAGAGTAGGAACTAAAGTTGTAAATACTCACACACACAGATAACGAGCTAGATAATTAACACTCATGTTAACGCAAGTCTCTGTCTGGTTCAGTGAAGAGTGTGTGAGACTATTCAGAGTAATACTGATATGGATGTTGGATTCTAGTGCTACGTAGATGTTGGATGCTAGTGCTGTGTAGATGTTGGATGCTAGTGCTACGTAAATGTTGGATGCTAGTGCTGTGTAGATGTTGGATGCTAGTGCTACGTAGATGTTGGATGCTAGTGCTGTGTAGATGTTGGATGCTAGTGCTGTGTAGATGTTGGATGCTAGTGCTACGTAGATGTTGGATGCTAGTGCTGTGTAGATGTTGGATGCTAGTGCTGTGTAGATGTTGGATGCTAGTACTGTGTAGATGTTGGATGCTAGTGCTATGTAGATGTTGGATGCTAGTGCTGTGTAGATGTTGGATGCTAGTGCTGTGTAGATGTTGGATGCTAGTGCTACGTAGATGTTGGATGCTAGTGCTACGTAGATGTTGGATGCTAGTGCTACGTAGATGTTGGATGCTAGTGCTATGTAGATGTTGGATGCTAGTACTGTGTAGATGTTGGATGCTAGTGCTGTGTAGATGTTGGATGCTAGTACTGTGTAGATGTTGGATGCTAGTGCTGTGTAGATGTTGGATGCTAGTGCTGTGTAGATGTTGGATGCTAGTGCTGTGTAGATGTTGGATGCTAGTGCTACGTAGATGTTGGATGCTAGTGCTGTGTAGATGTTGGATGCTAGTGCTATGTAGATGTTGGATGCTAGTGCTGTGTAGATGTTGGATGCTAGTGCTATGTAGATGTTGGATGCTAGTGCTATGTAGATGTTGGATGCTAAGCTGTGTAGATGTTGGATGCTAAGCTGTGTAGATGTTGGATGCTAGTGCTATGTAGATGTTGGATGCTAGTACTGTGTAGATGTTGGATGCTAGTGCTGTGTAGATGTTGGATGCTAGCGCTGTGTAGATGTTGGATGCTAGTGCTGTGTAGATGTTGGATGCTAGTGCTGTGTAGATGTTTGATGCTAGTGCTGTGTAGATGTTGGATGCTAGTGCTGTGTAGATGTTGGATGCTAGTGCTATGTAGATGTTGGATGCTAGTGCTATGTAGATGTTGGATGCTAGTGCTATGTAGATGTTGGATGCTAGTGCTGTGTAGATGTTGGATGCTAGTGCTGTGTAGATGTTGGATGCTAGTGCTGTGTAGATGTTGGATGCTAGTGCTATGTAGATGTTGGATGCTAAACTGTGTAGATGTTGGATGCTAGTGCTGTGTAGATGTTGGATGCTAAACTGTGTAGATGTTGGATGCTAGTGCTGTGTAGATGTTGGATGCTAGTGCTGTGTAGATGTTGGATGCTAGTGCTGTGTAGATGTTGGATGCTAGTGCTACGTAGATGTTGGATGCTAAGCTGTGTAGATGTTGGATGCTAGTGCTGTGTAGATGTTGGATGCTAGTGCTGTGTAGATGTTGGATGCTAGTGCTGTGTAGATGTTGGATGCTAGTGCTGTGTAGATGTTGGATTCTAGTGCTATGTAGATGTTGGATGCTAGTGCTATGTCTGATCTTAGCATACTGGGGCTCAGCTACAGCAGCTGCTTGAACTCTAACTGACCATCATCTACTTTACAACCTGACACACATTTACACACAGATTTACCTTTCTGCATATTATTTGTGTTGTGTATCTCTACCTCACAACTAGAACCCTGGGTTTCCCTAAACTAAGTGGCCTGGTAATAATACAACATTTACCTGAGGTTAGGTCCGTTGGGCCTGTCGGGAGGTTGCCAGGATACGGCCAGGAAGGACTCACTGACGGCCACCACTGCCAGTGGTGCCAGGTCCTGGGGGATTGTGGGTAGTGTAGTCACGGCAGTGGGCAGGCTCTCTGTGCAACCCCCAATAAGGCCACCCCCGGAGGAGCAGGCCAGGACGGTGACCAGGTAGTCAGTGTAGGGCACCAGGTCTGTTACCGTGACGATGAGGTTGGACAGGTCGTCGTGGGATACGCGCGGGTCGGGAAGGCGGATCTCATAGCGGTCGATCACTCCGTTAGCGATGACAGGAGGGGACCACATGACCTGAGGAGAGAGGGAGGGAGGCACACACAAACACACACAGACACAAACACACACAGACACGCACACAAACACACACGCACAAAGTCATGTGGATATTCTCAATTCTTACCAGGGAAACACTGAAGGCTGTTAGTATGCAATCAACTGACATCATCTCTCCCAGAGTGCAGTGCAGAGGTGCAAGCGGCCGAGGGAGGCCTGTGATCGGCAGTTCAGAATGTTATGTGCTTTAGAACGCTTTTAGATGGATGAGTTCCAGGAAGTGATGTTGTACTGTACAGTGTGTGCTTGCGCATGCCTACGTGTGTATGTATGTATGGGAATTACATGCTTGTGTGCGTACAGCTCTGCACCGTGCAGAAAGAGAGAGACACCCTGACATTGATCTGAGTGGCAGATTCCCTTCAACACATTTAAAACACATTTCATCCTTGCAGGCCAACATGCTAAAATAATGAAACCGCAGTAATGGAATTGTTATATACAAAAACTACAGCATGTTGCCTAGCTAGCACTGCCTGCGTGTGATTTTGTCAGCATTTCAGGGAATTAAAAAGGCTAAAAGTGTGTGGAATTGCTATGCAGTTCAAAGCGGAGCTTGTAGAGACAGTGTGTGATTAGGAAGAGGAATTCAACTGCTCTGATTTTCGGTAAATAGGTGAGAAAATGAGGTAATTGTATGACCCGTAACACACACACACACATATACACACACACATGCATAGGGTGGGGTGGCGTTAGGTAGCTCATTTGCCAGAGTGTGGGTGCTTACGGATGTCATTTCCAGATTGAATGCCCTGATGTAATCTGTGGATGGTGGAGATCAGAGAGGAGAGAGATAGAGGCCTGGGACTGACAGGTACAGGAAAGGGCTATTCACACACACACACACACACACTACCAATAAGTAAGGGCTCAGGGCTGTGTGTGTGTGTGTGCGTGTGTGTGTGTGTGTATGTGCTTGTGTGTGTGTGCGTTTGGCGTGTGTGTGTGTGATGGCCTTCACTTCCCTTTCTTTCAGTTTCTAAATAACTAGAAAAACATAGGAATAAAAAAACTAAAAAAACAAAGCTTAGCTGAAAAAGAAGTAACAAATCACAAATCTGGCTGTTAATAAACACACCAAACACTAAACTGCAGGAAGCCCCAGTGATTACTAAGACAACCAGACAAAACACACTGAGACCATTGAACCAGTCTGTTGGTAAATAAATAAACTGCTGAATAAACTGCTAAATATGCAAATAGCAGAACCAGTCTTAGCGTCTTACACGTGTAACTCTTCTCACCTCGTTAGCCATGTAAACGCAGCTGTTAACAAATGAATGAAATAACAATTGTCTGAAAAAACAACAACAAATAGAAGTCAGGGTTGGGGGAAATTAATTATTCAAACTAGTTTATGTAAATAGCGTCTTTGTTTGAAGTCACCAGCACTTCAGTCTGTGTTTCTGGCACTTTCTCAAGACTAGAGGAAGAGACAGAGAAGTGTGTGTGTGTGTGTGTGTGTGTGTGTGTGTGTGTGTGTGTGTGTGTGCATGCGTGCGTGCGTGAGTGAGTGTGTGCGTGTGTTTGTGTGTGTACGTGTGGACCCCCTGTGTGTGTATGTGTGTGTGTGTGGAGTCTGTGGGTGTATTGGTACAAAGAGGACCGCTAAGCTGCAAAGCCTGTTTGGTGACATGAATTCCCCCTGAATGGTGTTTGTCAGGCAGCAAGGCCCTGCTAGCTAGGCTTCTCTCTCTCTCTCTCTCTCTCTGAAGACCCCTCTATTCAACCAGCAGGCACACTGCTAGGGTTTATACCACCTTAAAACACTGATAGCACCCTGGATAGAATTACTCAGGTTCTGGGAAGAAGCTTTATTGTCCTTAGTAAAGTACCAGAGGAGGTAGGATTGAGGTAAAGGCAAACTTAGTCTGAGATTTATATAGTAATCATGAATGGAAAACAGTTGGATTCTCAGATTCCAGTATGATTTTAAAGAGAGAGGCAGACGGGAACAAGAAAGAGAAAGAAAGGAAAAAAATAGAGAAAGAGAGATCAGTAGATGGAGAGAGCAGTTGTGCTGGTATCTGATACGTATTCATTCCATGCTTCCTGACAACAAATTGCAATGTAATACAGAGCGAGAGAGAGAGTTATACCTGGGTCTCAGTGAACACTATTGTTTTTTTGCATTACCACGGTCAGACATAAACAGGAAGTGTGTAATTGAGCTGAACCAGGAAGAAACACTAAGAAACAAATTACCTCTGACCCCAAAAGCATCGTGACGACAGGGTTGTGTCTGAAATGATGACAGGAATTTGCATTTTCATACAGTTAGCATTAGTGCAGGGGCGTGTGTATATGAATGTATGTGTGCATGCGTGTGTGTGTGGGCGGGATGGGCTAATTTCTTCATTCATACTTAGCTAGAGTCTTGTTAATATGGCCGACAGGAAGGAATTCACTACAGACAGGGTCGTGACCCTGCCTACTTCCTGAAGGGGACCTTGAGTTTAGTGACTGTCTGAAACACCGTTTTGTAAGTGTGTGTGTGTGCGTTATATGAGAGAGAGAGAGCTCAGGGAGGAAACTGTTCAAAATGACTACACACAATATAAGCATGAATACCAATATGACATTGGCCTATGTACTCTAGTGTTTCAAAGAATGTCTACCACAACTTGAGGTAGATACATCTTATTGGCTGGTTAGCTGTGACATGGTCTGTTATTGGCTTAGTAACAGTACCAAAACCCAAACTAAAGTCACAGCACCCACACCTCCACACAACCACCAACCTGCAGTGAGTCCGGTCCCAGCACATCTACCCGTGGTGGGACTAGACCGGCAGGGCGAGAGGGTCTGGTGGTGATGTTAGCCCAGGCACTAGTGTTAGATCCAGCCTGTGTGCTGGCCACTAGGCGGTACTGGTAGGAGGTCCAGGGGCTGAGGGCTGAGGAGTGATCCAGATAGGAGAGGGGAGGAGGGGACGGGGGAAGTCTGACCACTGTAGATACCTGCTGGGTGCCTCTGACACTCCTCTCCACCACCCATCTACAAACACATGGATAGGAATTAGGATTATTATAAAAACACACTCCTCTCCACCACCCATCTACAAACACATGGATAGGAATTAGGATTATTATAAAAACACACTCCTCTCCACCACCCATCTACAAACACATGGATAGGAATTAGGATTATTATAAAAACACACTCCTCTCCACCACCCATCTACAAACACATGGATAGGAATTAGGATTATTATAAAAACACACTCCTCTCCACCACCCATCTACAAACACATGGATAGGAATTAGGATTATTATAAAAACACACTCCTCTCCACCACCCATCTACAAACACATGGATAGAAATTAGGATTATTATAAAAACACACTCCTCTCCACCACCCATCTACAAACACATGGATAGGAATTAGGATTATTATAAAAACACACTCCTCTCCACCACCCATCTACAAACACATGGATAGGAATTAGGATTATTATAAAAACACACTCCTCTCCACCACCCATCTACAAACACATGGATAGGAATTAGGATTATTATAAAAACACACTCCTCTCCACCACCCATCTACAAACACATGGATAGGAATTAGGATTATTATAAAAACACACTCCACTCCACCACCCATCTACAAACACATGGATAGGAATTAGGATTATTATAAAAAATGCAATATGCAAATCTATACAGGAAGAGAACACAGATGGAAACTGAAATTCATAACATATTCGGTTGTAGTTAATTTAAATATTCCCTATATAGTGCACTCTGTTTCACTATGTTTCACTCTGTTTCACTCTGGTTCACTCTGTTTCACTATGTTTCACTATGTTTCACTCTGTTTCACTATGTTTCACTATGTTTCACTATGGCTTACTATGTTTTACTGTTTTACTATGGTTTACTATGGTTTACTATGGTTTACTATGGTTTACTATGGTTCACTATGTTTTACTATGTTTCACTCTGTTTCACTCTGTTTCACTATGGTTTACTATGGTTTACTATGGTTTACTATGTTTCACTCTGTTTCACTATGGTTTACTGTGTTTCACTCTGTTTCACTATGGTTTACTATGTTTCACTATGTTTCACTCTGTTTCACTATGGTTTACTGTGTTTCACTCTGTTTCACTATGGTTTACTATGGTTTACTATGGTTTACTATGGTTTACTGTGTTTCACTCTGTTTCACTATGGTTTACTATGTTTTACTATGGTTTACTATGGTTTACTATGGTTTACTGTGTTTCACTCTGTTTCACTATGTTTTACTATGGCCACATTTACGAGGGCCACATGATGCTGTCCAAAGTAGAGCACACCATGGGGAATAGAATGTTATTAAAGCCATCCTCTCTTGTTATGTCTCACCCCTCCAGTTCTCCGTTGCTCCTCTCCGGGGCTCCCCAGGACAGCAGTACTGAGGTGGGGGTGTCAGAGTAGAGGTGGGGGACCGGGACCCCCTCCGGTGGGGCAGCGGGGGTATGGAAGGACTGGGACTCCCCAGAGAGAGTACACCCTGCCGGGGTACAGGCCTCCACCTAACAACACGACAGAGGACAATACAGTTAATGTGTTTAATCATCAATAGGTGTTATTATTGTATTATTGCTCCATCCATCCATCCCACCAACCCATCCTCCCACCCACCTGCAGGCTGTAGAGTTGGTAGGGCAGGAGGTTATAGAGGCTGTAACTGGTAGTGTTGCCAGGTACTGTAGCAGTGCTGTGTGACAGGGACAGGGTGGAGGTGAGGTGGAGAGTGTAGTGGGTGATCACCCCGTTGGGCTGGGCTGGGGGGACCCAGGAGACTAACACACTATGTGACTGGAGGGCTGACACCACAGGGGGGTCCACGGGACCTGGACCTAGAGGGAGGGGGTGGGGGCAGGAGAGAGGGAAGGGGGAGAGAGAGGGAGAAAGAGAGCGAGGGAGGGAGGGAGGGAGGGAGGGAGAGAGAGAGAGAGAGAGAGAGAGAGACAAAACAGACAACAATAAACACAGGGTTAGAATGGTTCCCAAACTCCCTACTCTCGCTCTCATGATTGCCAACCTGATTGGTTTGGTTTTTTCCTCTTTTCCTGAACACCCTACACACCAAACCCAGTCTGTCTACTAAGGTCTAGGACAGGTGTTAGAAAACTACACTGAACAAAAATATAAACACAGCATGTAAAGTGTTAGTCCCATGATCCCAGAAATGTTCCATACACACAAAAAGCTTAATTCTCTCAAATGTTGTGCACCAATTAGTTTACATCCCTGTTAGTGAGCATTTCTCCTTTGCCAAGATAATCCATCCACCTGACAGGTGTGGCATATCAAGAAGCTGATTAAACAGCATGATCATTACACAGGTACTGGGGACAATAAAAGGCCACTCTAAAATGTGTAGTTTTGTCTCACAACACAATGCCACAGATGTCTCAAGTTTTATGGGAGTGTGCAATTGGCAGGATGACTGCGGAATGTCCACCAGAGCTATTGCCAGATAATTGAATGTTAATTTCTCTACCATAAATCACCTCCAACATCGTTTTAGAGAATTTTGCAGTACGTCCAACCGGCCTCACAACACGTACTGTATGGCGTTGTGTGGGCTAGCGGTTTGATGATGTCAACGTTGTGAACAGAGTGCCCCATGGTGGGGTTATGGTATGGGCAGACATAAGCTACGGACAACGAACAAAATTGCATTTTATCGATGGCAATTTGAATGCACAGAAATATCATGACGAGATCCTGAGGACAATTGTGAGGCCCATTGTGAGGCCCATTTCTTTTAAGGTATCTGTGACCAAAAGATGCATACCTGTATCCCCAGTCATGTGAAATCCATAGATTAGGGCCTAATTAATACATTATAATTGACTGAGTTCCTCATATGAACTTTAACGCAGTAAAACCGCTGAAATCGTTACATGTTGCATTTTTATTTTTGTTCAGTAAACATAATTTCTTGTTACAGTGACTACAGCATTTAGTGGAAAAGAACAAAGGAAAAAGAGGGATTATTATTTCATCAATGTGGAAGGAAGAAAAGCCTTGTGTGTGTGTGTGTGTGTGTGTGTGTGTGTGTGTGTGTGTGTGTGTGTGTGTGTGTGTGTGTATGTGTGTGTGGTGAGAAGCGAGGAGATGAGAAGAGAGAGTGTGGTGGAATTATCATTTGACAACGGAACGTCAAGAGTGACATCACAAGGACAAACAGTGATTTGGAGGGCCCTATTCCTGGGATTAGAATCGAGGGCACATACAGCGATGTGCAAATCAGCTCATTTAGCGAGTGCGAGGGGCCAGCAGAACGTTCGGGCGCGGCCACACAGAAAATTATATTTATGGATTTATTCAATGGAGGTTATAGGCAGTGATATCAACTATGAGCTGGGGAGAGATGGCACTGAATCTGAGGAAATATTGTAATCACTCAAGTTTGTGACTGGCCATTTCCACTGAATGGCTACTTCCACACTTCCTACTGCCAAGCGCTCACGATACGGATTCCTTCACACACACACACACACACACACACACACATACCTGCGCCGGCACACACACTGTGACGACCCTCCCACTCTGTCTGCTGTATTTTCTCTCTTTGTTCTTGTTTCCTTATTAGGATGCCAGTGGGCGGAGTTGGAAGGGTCGTCAGCTACATGGGAAACACCTGGGCTTGGGTGTGTCCCAGGATAAATGGACGTCTTCCACAGTCATTGGGAAGACTCTCTCCATGCAGACACCTTGTTGTTTTGGTTGTGCTAGTAGTGGAATCTAATAAATATATATGTTTGATACTCCTTGTCTCCACGTTGTCTCCCTTTTGTTGCGAACTCTGAGCCGGTTCGTAACCACACACACCAAGGAATCCTTCACACACATCTGGTGTACGACAGCTCCGGTCATTTTCATAATTACACACAGGAATGCAGGCACACACACACTCCCATCGATGCACACACACACATATGTACACATACTGTCTTTATTACAGGGTGAGCTGATGAAAGCCTTCCCTGTGGCTCAGTTGGTAGAGCATGGTGTTTGCAAAGCCAGGGTTGTGGGTTCGGTTCCCACGGGGGGCCAGTACAAAAAAAAATGTATGCATTCACTACTGTAAGTGGCTCTGGATAAGTGTCTGCTAAATGACATGAAACAAGGGGTGATGACAAGGCTCTAAAGCCCTTAGTTTGCAGAAGTGTGACACAGTGGTAGAGCTGCAGTCTACTTTGCACATGTTGTCCAGCAGCAACATAGGACCGAATCCCATCCCAGACACTTTCTCACGGTTTCCCATCTACAACTACAGCCCTCTACATCTACATTCCTCACTGTCTAAATAAAGAGAAAAATATGGAAGTCCAACGAGTCTCTAAAGGCCTTTTCTCCATACCTGATGGTCAAATGCTGACCCTTCTACCTCCTGAGGGAGTTTTCAGCTGTTATCGTGACTGTTGTATACATTCCACCTCAGGATAAAACACCCTGTCTTGTCGCCAGCGATTTTAATTCTGCGTCATTAAGACACGTGACACCCAACTTCCATCAACACGTCTCCTTCGCAATTAGGGGTGATAAAGTTCTAGACCACTGTCACTCTACCCATAAGCAAGCATACAAGGCCCTCCCTCGTCCGCTATTCAGCAAATCAGACTCTGTACTCCTGCTTCCTGTTTACAAGGAAGCATAGTCAACTTACACACAGCACTGACAAACACACCCCACCAGATATTCACATGGGGTCTTTTCACAGTCCCCAGGTCCAGAACAAATTCAAGGAAATGTACAGTATTATACAGAACCATGAGTGCATGGAACTCCCTTCCCTCTCATATTGTACAAGAGAACAGCAAATCTGTTTTAAAAAACAAATAAAGCAACACCTCACGGCCCAACGCCTCTCCCCCATGTCACCTTCTTGTTGTGCGTGTGTACTGACGTACGTGGAACTCATAGATGCACATAAACTACATGTTAGTGTTTTTAAATGTATGTACACTTCCATTCAAAAGTTGTCACTTAGAAATGTCCTTGTTTTTGAAAGAAAAGCACATTTTTTGTCCATTAAAAGAACATCAAATTGATCAGAAATACAGTGCAGACATTGTTAATGTTATAAATGACTATTGTAGCTGGAAACGGCTAATTTTGAATGGAATATCTACATAGGCGTACAGAGGCCCATTACCATTAGCACTTCTGTGTTCCAATGGCACGCTGTGTTAGCTAATTCAAGTTGATCATTTTAAAAAGCTAGCGGGAGGCCCAGGTGCACAACTGAGCAAGAGGACAAGTACATTAGAGTGTCTATTTCGAGAAACAGACGCCTCACAAGTCCTCAACTGGCAGCTTCATTAAATAGTACTCGCAAAGCACCAGTCTCAACGTCAACAGTGAAGAGGCGACTCCGGGATGCTGGCCTTCTAGGCAGAGTTGCAAAGAAAAAGGCATATCTCAGACTGGCCAATAAAAAGAAAAGATTAAGATGGGCAAAAGAACACAGACACTGGACAGAGGCAACATCTCCTCCGCCACGCTGACCCTCAACACGGGGACCCACAGGGGTGTGTGCTTATTCCCCTCCTGTACTCCTTGTTCACCCTACTACTGGTGGCCACACGTGACTCCAACACCATCATCAATTTTGCAGACGACACGATGGTGGTAAGCCTGATCACGTGATAGCAACCTCTCCCTCAAAGTCAGTAAGACCAAGGAGCTGATCGCGGACTACAGAAAACAAGGGGGGGGGGGGGGGGGCTGCAAGCACAACCCCATCCATATAGACGGAGTGGATCGGGTCGAGAGCTTCAAGTTGCTCAGTGTCCAAATCACTAAGGACTTAAAATGGTCCACTCACACGAACACAGTTGTGACGAAGGCACAACAGCGCCTCTTCTCCCTCAGGAGGTTGAGAAGGTTTGGAATGGGCCCTCAAATCATCAAAAAGTTCTACAGTTGTACCATTGAGAGCATTTTGACTGGCTGCATCACTGCTTGGTATGGCAACAGCACCGCACTCGATTGCATGGCGCTACAGAGGGTGGTGCGGACAGCCCAATGTATCACTGTGGCCGAGCTCCCTGCCATCCAGGACCTCTATATCAGGCGGTATGAAAGGAAGGTCCGGAAAATAGTTAAAGACTCCAGCCAACCAAGCCATAGACTGTTCTCTCTGCTTCTGCATGGCAATCGGTACTGGTGCATCAAGTCTGACACAACAAGCTCCTGAACACCTTCTATCCCCAAGCCATAAGACTGCTAAATAGCTAACAGAACACACACATAACATGTCCACACATTTATACTGACTCACACTCACGCACACACACTTACATACAATCATCATTTAAGCTGCTGCTACTCTGTTTATCATATATCCTGATGCCTAGTCACCTTACCCCTATACATATCTACCTCTATCGATCCAGTGTCCCTGCACATTATAATATTGGAACTGACCCTGTATATAGCTTCTAACTTTCTCCTGTTCTTATTTCTTATTTCTTATTTGTATTTTTGTTCGAACTTATGTTATTTTATGTCCTGCATTAATATGGATTACTGCATTGTTGGGTTTGGAGTATGCAAGAAAGGCATTTCACTGTAATTGTGCACGTGACATTAAAACTTGATACTCTAGCATCCCCCTTGAATAGCCTCACCCCCTTGAAATTTGCGTTACCCCATAGCTTCTCAACATACCATAAGTGAAACTGGTTTGTCAGTCTGGTCTGTCAGGGGCTAACTAGGGGGAGTTCTGTGTTCAGTTTGTCTGTTGACTAAGTCTAAGGCAGTGGTTACCAAACTTTTTAAGCCCGAGACCCCATTTTGAAAAAAAAAACAATCAATCATTTTGTATGATATTCTGTGTAGAAACAACATTTCCCAAGTTTGGTCTTGTCCACTCTGTTCTAATAAGTCCTGTGTGGATTGAGGGAAACAAAATACGTGCTCCTGAGAGTCTTCTATTTCAGTGATCGGGTCATAATACACCACCTGACCAACAGTGCTCGTCGAATGTCAATCTCCTTCCAAAAATCATGGGTATTAATATGGAGTTGGTCCCCCCTTTGCTGCTATAACAGGCTTTCCACTAGATGTTGGAACATTGTTGCGGGGACTTGCTTCATTCAACCACAAGAGCATTAGTGAGGTCAGGCACTGATGTTGGGCGATTAGGCCTGGCTCGCAGTCGGCCTTCCAATTCATCCCAAAGGTGTTCGATGGGGTTGAGGTCAGGGCTCTGTGCGGGCCAGTCAAGTTCTTCTACACCAATCTCGACAAACCATTTCTGTATGTACCTGGTTTTGTGCACAGGGGCATTGTTATTCTGAAACAAGAAAGGGCCTTCACCAAACCTTTGCAACAAAGTTGGAAGCACAGAATCGTCTAGAATGTCATGGTAAGCTGTAGCGTTAAGATTTCCCTTTACTGGAACTAATCGGCCTAGCCCAAAAAATGAAAAACAGCCCCAGAACATTATTCCTCCACCACCAAACTTTACAGTTGGCACTCACTATGCATTCGGGCAGGTAGCGTTCTCTTGGCATCCGTCAAACTCAGATTCGTCCGTCAGACTACCAGATAGTGAGGTGTGATTCATCACTCCAGAGAACGTGTTTCTACTGCTCCAGAATCCAATGGCGGCGAGCTTTACACCACTCCAGCCAAAGCTTGGCATTTCGCATACTTTTGTATAAAATATTTAGTGTCTTTTGTAGCTTAAACCGTTCAAAAGATAGAGACACATTTGTATGAAGAAAACATAAACCGTTCTGTTACTTCGAAAATAAAATAAAAAATGTATTTCACAACCCCATTTTCAAACCAGGCGACCCCTAGTTTGGGAAACGCTGGTCTAAGGAGTCTTTTAGAGTTGCAAAATTCATGAAACATTCAATAAATGTCCTGGTTTTCCAGAAATCCTGGTTGGACGATTCCAGATTTCCGGCTTATTCCCTCCTGATTCTGGGAATCCTCCAACCAGGATTTCGGGTAAACCAATGGATTTATTGAAAATTCCAGGAATTTTGCAACCGTAGTCTTTACCCTTCTTCATTCCCTCTCCTCTCCTCCTGCTTTCACATTTAAAAAGAAGGAATATATCAACCATGGAAAAAGTGGATTTTTCCTCCTTCCTTGTCTATCTGTCTGTCTTCCTTGTGTTGTAGCCTAGTGGTTAGAGCGTTGGGCCAGTAACTGAAAGTTTGCTAGATTGAATCCCTGAACTGACAAGGTAAAAATCAGTTGTTCTGCCCCTGAACAAGGTGGTTAACCCACTGTTCCTAGACCGTCATTGAAAATAAGAATTTGTTCTTAACTGGCTTGCCTAGTTAAACAAAGGTTAAATAAAAATAAATTAAAAATTACCCTTTCTCCACTCTTCCATTCTCTCTTTCTCCCTCCCTCCCTCCCTCCCTCCCTCCCTCCCTCCCTCCCTCCCTCCCTCCCTCCACCCTACCTGATTTGATTGATATTTCTGTCCCATGCTCTGAAGGTAATGTTTTCCTCCCCCATTTACATCCGACTGTACTGGGGTAATGGTCCCACACACACACACACACAGTAGCAGGGTAATGGTGCTTCGGCAAGGGCAGGCGGATCAAGGTGACTGAGCGTGCTCAGAGCGTGCTGCGTTGCTAAGCGCTAACGTTAACTGCTAAAGGCTCCCCCAGATGGCACCGGGACCAGAGGGGGAGATAGGGGGAGGTAGCCTCGCCATCACCTTAGCTCACCCTCATCCAGTACTAACTGTTCCCTGGGTGCCAAAGACATGGATGTCGATTAAGGCAGCCCTCCGCATCTCTCTCATTCAGAGGGGTTGTGTTAAATGCGAAAGACACATTTCAGTTGAATGCATTCAGTTCTACAACTGACTAGGTATCCCCCTTTCCCTTTCCCTAAACCTTACCTCACCCTCTCCTCCCTCCCTCTCTCCCCCTCCCCTCCCCTGCCCTAATATAACCCACCTCTTCTCACCCTAGATGACACCGCTCTCACCCATTACTCACCCATCTTTCTACGGGGAGATGCCCACACCCTTTCCTCCCCCATCTTGTAACTTATTTGTGATTCCAGCCCTGTGCATGTGTGTAACTGAATGTGTGTAACTGAATGTGTGTAACTGAATGTGTGTAACTGAATGTGTGTAACTGAATGTGTGTAATTGAACGTGTGTAATTGAATGTGTGTAACTGAACGTGAGTAACTGAATGTGTGTAACTGAATGTGTGTAATTGAACGTGTGTAACTGAATGTGTGTAACTGAATGTGTGTAACTGAATGTGTGTAACTGAATGTGTGTAACTGAATGTGTGTAACTGAATGTGTGTAATTGAACGTGTGTAACTGAATGTGTGTAACTGAATGTGTGTAACTGAATGTATGTAACTGAATGTATGTAACTGAACGTGTGTAACTGAATGTATGTAACTGAACGTGTGTAACTGAATGTGTGTAACTGAACGTGTGTAACTGAATGTGTGTAACTGAATGTGTGTAACTGAACGTGTGTAACTGAATGTGTGTAACTGAATGTGTGTAACTGAATGTATGTAACTGAATGTATGTAACTGAACGTGTGTAACTGAATGTGTGTAACTGAATGTGTGTCACTGAATGTGTGTAACTGAATGTGTGTAACTGAACGTGTGTAACTGAATGTGTGTAACTGAATGTGTGTAACTGAATGTGTGTAACTGAACGTGTGTAATTGAACGTGTGTGATTCAAGTGTTTTTCAGTGCCTAGCTGCGTTCCAGTGTAGCAGGGTGATTTTTCCCAGGCAGTGCGTCAGTGTGTCAGGGCTGTGTGGTGCAGGGCCCCCTACTAGCTTCCTTCCTAGCTTCCCTCCTAGCCTCCCTCATAGCCTCCCTACTAGCTTCCTACCTAGCTTCCCTCCTAGCCTCTCTACTAGCCTCCCTACTAGCCTCCCTCCTAGCCTCCCTACTAGCCCTCCTACTAGTCTCCCTACTGGTCTCCCTCCTAGCCTCCCTCCTAGCCTCACTACTAGCCTCCCTCCTAGCCTCCCTCCTAGCCTCCCTCCTAGCCCTCCTACTAGTCTCCCTACTAGTCTCCCTCCTAGCCTCCCTACTTGTCTCCCTGCTAGGCTCCCTACTAGCCTCCCTCCTAGCCTCCCGACTAGCCCTCCTACTAGTCTCCCTATAGGCCTCCCACCTATCCTCCCTACTAGTCTCAATACTAGCCTCCCTCCTAGCCTCCCTACTAGCCTCCCTCCTAGCCTCCCTACTAGCCCTCCTACTAGTCTCCCTACTAGTCTCCCTACTAGTCTCACTACTAGCCTCCCTCCTAGCCTCCCTACTAGCCCTCCTACTAGTCTCCCTACTTGACTCAGTACTAGCCTCCCTACTAGTCTCCCTCCTAGCCTACCTACTAGCCTCCCTCCTAGTCTCCCTACTAGCCCTCCTACTAGTCTCCCTACTTGTCTCCCTCCTAGCCTCCCTACTAGCCTCCCTACTAGCCTCCCTACTAGGCTTCCTACTAGACTCACTACTAGCCTCACTACTAGCCTCCCTACTAGCCTCCCTCCTAATTGCCCTACTAGCCTCCCTACTAGCCTCCCTACTAGTCTCCCTACTAGTCTTCCTACTAATCTCACTACTAGTCTCACTACTAGCCTCTCTACTAGCCTCCCTACTAGCCTCCCTCCTAATCGCCCTACTAGCCTCCCTCCTAGCCTCCCTCCTAGCCTCCCTACTAGTCTCCCTCCTAGCCCTGATAAATAAACAATGCACAGCGCTGACCTTTAGGTTAACAGCTTTTTATGCTTGCTCCACTCAGCACTCTCACTGATTCAATTACCACAAAGGTCCAGGAGACGCAGGGAATAAGCAAGGAGACTCTGTCTGTCTGTCTGTCTGTCTGTCTGTCTGTCTGTCTGTCTGTCTGTCTGTCTGTCTGTCTGTCTGTCTGTCTGTCTGTCTGTCTGTCTGTCTGTCTGTCTGTCGTCTCCATTAAACCTGCCGAGCCTCAGTAGAGGCCTCAATTGTAAATAATTTTACCACATGAGACAATCATGTCACCTTGAATTTGAACACTCCCCCTCAGACACCCATACAAAAATGGATACACACATGCGTTTGCGCACGTCAACACACACACTCCACAACTATGTCACCCACACCCCTTGATCCCTCGACTCCCCAGCCACCCTCTCATTGTCTTCTAGCAGCACAGAGGACCCAGAGTGTTATTTAGGCTTTACTGGTCTGTATTAAATTTTGCAATTTGAAGGGCTGTTAAGTTTTTCAATTGAAATTTATTTTAAGATGCAGGTACTTTTTATTTTATTGATGTTTTACTGCTCTCCGGGTGCAGGCTAGAACACACTGGAATAACACCACTCTACCCCAATAACACCACTCCACACCACTATACCTCAATAACACCACTCTACCCCAATAACACCACTCCACACCACTATACCCCAATAACACCACTATACCCCAATAACACCACTCCACACCACTATACCCCAATAACACCACTATGCCCCAATAACACCACTCTACACCACTATACCCCAATAACACCACTCCACACCACTCTATCCCAATAACACCACTCTACCCCAATAACACCACTCTACACCACTATACCCCAATAACACCACTCCACACCACTATACCCCAATAACACCACTCTACCCCAATAACACCACTCTACACCACTATACCCCAATAACACCACTATACCCCAATAACACCACTCCACACCACTATACCCCAATAACACCACTATACCCCAATAACACCACTCCACACCACTATACCCCAATAACACCACTATACCCCAATAACACCACTCCACACCACTATACCTCAATAACACCACTATACCCCAATAACACCACTATACCTCAATAACACCACTATACCCCAATAACACCACTCCACACCACTATACCCCAATAACACCACTATACCCCAATAACACCACTATACCCCAATAACACCACTCTACACCACTATACCCCAATAACACCACTATACCCCAATAACACCACTATACCCCAATAACACCACTCTACCCCAATAACACCACTCTACCCCAATAACACCACTCCACACCACTCTACCCCAATAACACCACTATACCTCAATAACACCATCCCACCTCAATAACACCACTCTACCCCAATAACACCACTCCACACCACTATACCCCAATAACACCACTCCACCCCAATAACACCACTCCACACCAACCCACCCCAATAACACCACTCTAGCCCAATAACAC
>NC_042989.1:28488487-28490987 GCF_901001165.1 Salmo trutta
ATGATATATACTATTTAATATAACACTAATGAATGAACATATACTATTTAATATAACACTAATGAACATATACTATTTAATATAACACTAATGAACATACACTATTTAATATAACACTAATGAACATACACTATTTAATATAACACTAATGAACATATAATATTTAATATAACACTAATGATATATACTATTTAATATAACACTAATGAACATATACTATTTAATATAACACTAATGAACATATACTATTTAATATAACACCAATGAACATACACTATTTAATATAACACTAATGATATATACTATTTAATATAACACTAATGAACATATACTATTTAATATAACACTAATGAACAAATACTATTTAATATAACACTAATGATATATACTATTTAATATAACACTAATGAACATACACTATTTAATATAACACTAATGATATATACTATTTAATATAACACTAATGAACATATAATATTTAATATAACACTAATTATATACACTATTTAATATAATACTAATGAACATACACTATTTAATATAACACTAATGATATTTACTGTTTAATATAACACTAATGAACATACACTATTTAAAATAACACTAATGAACATATAATATTTAATATAACACTAATGATATATACTATTTAATATAACACTAATGAACATGCACTATTTAATTTAACACTAATGATATATACTATTTAATATAACACTAATGATCTATACTATTTAATATAACACTAATGATATATACTATTTAATATAACACTAATGGTATATACTATTTAATATAACACTAATGATATATACTATTTAATATAACACTAATGAACATACACTATTTATGTCACGCCCTGACCGTAGAGAGCCTGTTTATTTCTCAATTTGGTTAGGTCAGGGTGTGATTTGGGTGGGCATTCTAGATTATGTATTTCTATGTTGGCCTGATGTGGTTCCCAATCAGAGGCAGCTGTCTTTCGTTGTCTCTGATTGGGGATCATATTTAGGCAGCCTTTTCCCACTGGGTTTTTGTGGGAATTGGGAAGTATCGCCGTTCAAGGGAGCAGATGGAGGCAGCTAGAGAGGAACGGCGATGATAGGAGGAGTTCCAGGATATCCTGCGCAGGCTCTACGCACTGTGTTGACAGTGCGCCTTCAAAGCCCAGTGCGTCCTGTGCCAGCGCCCCTGAGGTGCGTGTCACCAGTCTGGTGCCACCTGTCCCGGCGACAGTTCTCAGTCCAGAGCTTCCGGTGACAGTTCCCAGTCCTGAGATGGCCCACAGTCCGGAACCTCCGGAGACGGCCCACAGTCCGGAACCTCCGGAGACGGCCCACAGTCCGGAACCTCTGGAGATGGCCCACAGTCCGGAACCTCCGGAGACGGCCCACAGTCCGGAACCTCCGGAGACGGCCCACCGTCCGGAACCTCCGGAGACGGCCCACAGTCCGGAACCTCCTGAGACGGCCCACAGTCCGGAACCTCCTGAGATGGCCCACAGTCCGGAACCTCCTGAGACAGCCCACAGTCCGGAGCCTCCTTAGACGGCCCCCAGTCCGGAGCCTCCTTAGACGGCCCCCAGTCCGGAGCCTCCGGCGGCGGTCGGCAGTTCGGAGCCTCCGGCAACGGTCGGCTGTTCGGAGCCTCCGGCAACGGTCGGCTGTTCGGTCCCTCCGGCGACGATCTGCAGTCCGGAGCCTCCGGCGACGATCCGCGGTCCGGAGCCTCCGGCGACAACCCCCGAAATAGAGTCGCCACCGAGGATGGCGGATCCACGAACAGAGCGGGGTCTACGTCCCGCACCGGAGGCGCCACCGAGGCTAGATGCCCACCTGGACCCCCCCTATTGAGTCAGGTTTTGCGGCCGGAGTCCGTACCTTTGGGGGGGTACTGTCACGCCCTGACCGTAGAGAGCCTGTTTATTTCTCTATTTGGTTAGGTCAGGGTGTGATTTGGGTGGGCATTCTAGATTATGTTTTTCTATGTTGGCCTGATATGATTCCCAATCAGAGGCAGCTGTCTTTCGTTGTCTCTGATTGGGGATCATATTTAGGCAGCCTTTTCCCACTGGGTTTTTGTGGGATCTTGTTTTTTGGTTAGTTGCCTGTGAGCACGCCATTTGCTTCACGTTTCGTTTTTGCTTTATTGCTTTGTTTGGTGAGTTTCATTTATTAGACTATGTGGAACTCTTTTGCACGCTGCGCCTTGGTCTCCTTCTTATAACGAACGTGACAATTTAATATAACACTAATGATATACACTATTTAATATAACACTAATGATATATACTATTTAATATAACACTAATGATATATACTATTTAATATAACACTAATGATCTTAACTATTTAATATAACACTAATGATATATACTATTTAATATAACACTAATGATATATACTATTTAATATAACACTAATGATATATACTATTTAATAGAACACTGATGATATACACTATTTAATAGAACACTGTCGGACATATAATATTTTATTAA
>NC_042989.1:28495987-28580987 GCF_901001165.1 Salmo trutta
ATAGTGAAGGGTTTGACCATTGTAAAGGAACATCCGGCATAGCTCTTATCTGAAGGGCATTGTATATGGTTTTGCTGTATAGCTGTGTATGTTTAGTAGTAGAGTAGTTTATTGTATCTATGGTCAGCCGTAATGCATAGTAAGGGGTCTTACTGTCGTATAGGGCCGTCTGGCGTAGCCCTCATCTGTAGGTCGTAGTATAGGGGTCCAGGAGCGTTGGCACGGCCCGGAGGGAGCCAGGACAACTGCAGACTGGCAGGGGTGGCATCTAACCCACCTGGGGGCATTACACCATCTGGAGCTGGGGGAGAGATAGAGAGAGAGAGAGAGAGAACGAGAAAGAGAGAGATGAATGGACATTTTCACATCATCACCAATCCCCTTGGTCCTTAGACAGAGGATGACACTGTGTCATTCGTCCCTCTGGGCTCTCTGTAGGCCACCAGAACAGACAGCACAGCTTGTGCCCCAGATGATGACTTGTGACAACATCCTCCCTCTCTTCTCCTCTCTTCCTCCATAAGGCATTATCATTCAGAGAGTGGCAGGAGTCAGCGCTCCCTCTCTGATCTACAACAAAGACTGTTCACACAAAGAACCTTACAAAAAGAGAGAGAGAGAAAGAGAGATAAAAAAGAGAAAGCGAGAGGCAGTGCCCTGAAAAGAGAGATAGAGAGATGGAGCAGAGAGGAGAGGAATGGGAGAGACTCATTTCTAAAGAAGGGTCGGCCCACTCTCACCCCCCCAGACCAGATATACAAGCCCCTACTGACACACACACACACACACATTTATATCCTCATTAACATTGCCGTTGCATTGTGATCCTCTTCAGGCAACTGTTAAATTTTCCACTTATGAACATCGATCAGACGGTGAAACATCTTCAAGGTCTGGAGTGAAAACATCGTGATTTGTCTGCTTGGAGGTGCACTTGACTGAACACCAGTTCAAATCACACTGTTAGAGAGGCTATAGAACACACATCAACACCATTGTGTGTGCCTGTGTGTGTACTTGCATGCATGTGTGCTAGCATGCATATATGTGTGTGTGTGTGTGTGTGTGTGTGTGTGTGTGTGTGTGTGCGTGTGTGTGTGTGTGTGTGTGTGTGTGTGTGTGTGTGTGTGTGTGTGGAGACCGTAGAGATCATTGTTCAATCAACATCAACACACTCCTCTCACAGCCCTCCACTCATCACTGCACTACACTACAGGCCAGACCCAAACCACTGATTATTGATCCTTACATACCACACATACTGATAGGCCAATACATAATAAAACATACAGTAGGAAAAACAGACCTATTGGACATAATGAACATCAGAAGACTACACAATAATAGGTGAAAGAGAAATGATTTTGGAGATGGAATTTAGTGAGAGGACTTTTCAGTTATCATGTCTGTGTGAGAATGAAGTCATGTGTATGTGTGTACGTGTGCACGTCCGTGCATTTGTGTATGAGTGCGAGCGTGTACGCATGCGTCTGTCTATGTGTGTGTGTGTGTGTGTGCGTGCGTGTGTCTATTTGTGTGTGTGTGTGTGTGTGTGTGTGTGTGTGTGTGTGTGTGTGTGTGTGTGTGTGTGTGTGTGTGTGTGTGTGTGTGTGTGTGTGTGTGTGTGTGTGTGTGTGTGTGTGTGTTTATTAATGAAGTGATTTGGTGGCGAGGCGTTAGTCTAATGTGTTGATGGATGGGAGGGATGTGTGTCAATATGGCCACTGGAACAGAGGATTATGGGGAGAGGGAGAGACACCCTGGGGACTCATATGTCACTTAGGAAGACAGGAAACAGCACGGACCACAAAAAAAGAAAGGAGGGAGAGAAAAAACAACAACAACAACAAAAAACAAGACAAAGGAGATGACTTAACCCAATCCTCTGTTCCCTGGTGAAGGGGCGAGGGGGGTGGGGTGGAGTGTATGTGTGTGTGTGTGTTTGCATGCGTGTCACGGTCAAGCACATCACTCACGTCAGCACCCCGAAATTAGTTTCATACCCAATTTACATAATGCACAGCACTCCCATTACGGCAAAAACACAGAATGGAAAGACAAAAGAGATATAAGGACAAAGAAAATAATGAGTGTCTGCAGCATCTGAGCTGTAGTCTAAAGACTTGTTCTGTTGTAGTCTAAAGACTTGTTCTGTTGTAGTCTAAAGACTTGTTCTGTTGTAGTCTAAAGACTTGTTCTGTTGTAGTCTAAAGACTTGTTCTGTTGTAGTCTAAAGACTTGTTCTGTTGTAGTCTAAAGACTTGTTCTGTTGAGGCTAAATACTTGTTCTGTTGTAGTCTAAAGACTTGTTCTGTTGTAGTCTAAAGACTTGTTCTGTTGTTCTGTTGTAGTCTAAAGACTTGTTCTGTTGTAGTCTAAAGACTTGTTCTGTTGTAGTCTAAAGACTTGTTCTGTTGTTCTGTTGTAGTCTAAAGACTTGTTCTGTTGTTCTGTTGTAGTCTAAAGACTTGTTCTGTTGTAGTCTAAAGACTTGTTCTGTTGTAGTCTAAAGACTTGTTCTGTTGTAGTCTAAAGACTTGTTCTGTTGTAGTCTAAAGACTTGTTCTGTTGTAGTCTAAAGACTTGTTCTGTTGTAGTCTAAATACTTGTTCTGTTGTAGTCTAAAGACTTGTTCTGTTGTAGTCTAAAGACTTGTTCTGTTGTAGTCTAAAGACTTGTTCTGTTGTAGTCTAAAGACTTGTTCTGTTGTAGTCTAAAGACTTGTTCTGTTGTTCTGTTGTAGTCTAAAGACTTGTTCTGTTGTAGTCTAAAGACTTGTTCTGTTGTTCTGTTGTAGTCTAAAGACTTGTTCTGTTGTAGTCTAAAGACTTGTTCTGTTGTTCTGTTGTAGTCTAAAGACTTGTTCTGTTGTAGTCTAAAGACTTGTTCTGTTGTTCTGTTGTAGTCTAAAGACTTGTTCTGTTGTCGTCTAAAGACTTGTTCTGTTGTAGTCTAAAGACTTGTTCTGTTGTAGTCTAAAGACTTGTTCTGTTGTAGTCTAAAGACTTGTTCTGTTGTTCTGTTGTAGTCTAAAGACTTGTTCTGTTGTCGTCTAAAGACTTGTTCTGTTGTAGTCTAAAGACTTGTTCTGTTGTAGTCTAAAGACTTGTTCTGTTGTAGTCTAAAGACTTGTTCTGTTGTTCTGTTGTAGTCTAAAGACTTGTTCTGTTGTCGTCTAAAGACTTGTTCTGTTGTAGTCTAAAGACTTGTTCTGTTGTAGTCTAAAGACTTGTTCTGTTGTAGTCTAAAGACTTGTTCTGTTGTTCTGTTGTAGTCTAAAGACTTGTTCTGTTGTCGTCTAAAGACTTGTTCTGTTGTAGTCTAAAGACTTGTTCTGTTGTAGTCTAAAGACTTGTTCTGTTGTAGTCTAAAGACTTGTTCTGTTGTAGTCTAAAGACTTGTTCTGTTGTTCTGTTGTAGTCTAAAGACTTGTTCTGTTGTAGTCTAAAGACTTGTTCTGTTGAGGCTAAATACTTGTTCTGTTGTAGTCTAAAGACTTGTTCTGTTGTTCTGTTGTAGTCTAAAGACTTGTTCTGTTGTAGTCTAAAGACTTGTTCTGTTGTTCTGTTGTAGTCTAAAGACTTGTTCTGTTGTCGTCTAAAGACTTGTTCTGTTGTAGTCTAAAGACTTGTTCTGTTGTAGTCTAAAGACTTGTTCTGTTGTAGTCTAAAGACTTGTTCTGTTGTTCTGTTGTAGTCTAAAGACTTGTTCTGTTGTCGTCTAAAGACTTGTTCTGTTGTAGTCTAAAGACTTGTTCTGTTGTAGTCTAAAGACTTGTTCTGTTGTAGTCTAAAGACTTGTTCTGTTGTCTGTTGTAGTCTAAAGACTTGTTCTGTTGTAGTCTAAAGACTTGTTCTGTTGTTCTGTTGTAGTCTAAAGACTTGTTCTGTTGTAGTCTAAAGACTTGTTCTGTTGTTCTGTTGTAGTCTAAAGACTTGTTCTGTTGTCGTCTAAAGACTTGTTCTGTTGTAGTCTAAAGACTTGTTCTGTTGTAGTCTAAAGACTTGTTCTGTTGTAGTCTAAAGACTTGTTCTGTTGTTCTGTTGTAGTCTAAAGACTTGTTCTGTTGTCGTCTAAAGACTTGTTCTGTTGTAGTCTAAAGACTTGTTCTGTTGTAGTCTAAAGACTTGTTCTGTTGTAGTCTAAAGACTTGTTCTGTTGTTCTGTTGTAGTCTAAAGACTTGTTCTGTTGTCGTCTAAAGACTTGTTCTGTTGTAGTCTAAAGACTTGTTCTGTTGTAGTCTAAAGACTTGTTCTGTTGTAGTCTAAAGACTTGTTCTGTTGTTCTGTTGTAGTCTAAAGACTTGTTCTGTTGTAGTCTAAAGACTTGTTCTGTTGAGGCTAAATACTTGTTCTGTTGTAGTCTAAAGACTTGTTCTGTTGTTCTGTTGTAGTCTAAAGACTTGTTCTGTTGTAGTCTAAAGACTTGTTTTGTTGTAGTCTAAATACTTGTTCTGTTGAGGCTAAAGACTTGTTCTGTTGTTCTGTTGTAGTCTAAAGACTTGTTCTGTTGTAGTCTAAAGACTTGTTCTGTTGAGGCTAAAGACTTGTTCTGTTGTCATCTAAAGACTTGTTCTGTTGTAGTCTAAAGACTTGTTCTGTTGTAGTCTAAAGACTTGTTCTGTTGAGGCTAAAGACTTGTTCTGTTGTAGTCTAAAGACTTGTTCTGTTGTAGTCTAAAGACTTGTTCTGTTGTTCTGTTGTAGTCTAAAGACTTGTTCTGTTGTAGTCTAAAGACTTGTTCTGTTGAGGCTAAAGACTTGTTCTGTTGTAGTCTAAAGACTTGTTCTGTTGTAGTCTAAAGACTTGTTCTGTTGTTCTGTTGTAGTCTAAAAGACTTGTTCTGTTGTTCTGTTGTAGTCTAAAAGACTTGTTCTGTTGTAGTCTAAAATACTTGTTCTGTTGTTCTGTTGTAGTCTAAAAACTTGTTCTGTTGTTCTGTTGTAGTCTAAAGGCTTGTTCTGTTGTTCTGTTGTAGTCTAAAGGCTTGTTCTGTTTTTCTGTTGTCGTCTTTATCTGGACTGACTGATGTGTAATACCAAGACTGGTGACAGCAAATGCTTGGTTGGCATCATCCATCTCATCTATCATCACCTACCTACCTACAGTCTCATCTCATCTATCATCACCTACCTACCTACAGTCTCATCTCATCTATCATCACCTACCTACCTACAGTCTCATCTCATCTATCATCACCTACCTACCTACAGTCTCATCTCATCTATCATCACCTACCTACCTACAGTCTCATCTCATCTATCATCACCTACCTACCTACAGTCTCATCTCATCTATCATCACCTACCTACCTACAGTCTCATCTCTTCTATCATCACCTACCTACCTACGGTCTCATCTCATCTATCATCACCTACCTACCTACAGTCTCATCTATCATCACCTACCTACCTACAGTCTCATCTCATCTATCATCACCTACCTACCTACAGTCTCATCTCATCTATCATCACCTACCTACCTACAGTCTCATCTCATCTATCATCACCTACCTACCTACAGTCTTCTACATTCTCAGATCCTAGATCTGCGTCCGTATATCACCCCTATGTTGTGCACTATTAGAGGGAATAGGGTGCCAAACTAGTACACTACTTTTGGCCGGAGCTAGAAGACTAAAGAAGAAATAGGGTGCCAAAGAAGTGGACTACAGAGGTGAAAAGTATACTATTTCAAACACAAACCAATTAATGTGGGAAAGGAAGTGGACCAGCAGAGGGCTCATTAGGCATATTACCCATCTGCCCCTGCTCTGTCATTGTGGCCAAGCCCGTAACTGTGGTGATGGCTATGAGTAGTGTATGTGAGTACATTGAGCCTGGGCCCAGCACAACATCATAGCTGGTTTCTAGTCAGCCCAATCACTTATACTAGTCATAGCCAACACACTAACTGCTCTGTATGTGTAGGACAGCTATTGACAGAGTAACCCATGTGACTATAGTACTACACTGTGTCAGCCATCATTACTGACTTGGCTAAAATACCTAACAGGTCGTAGATGGAAATGATCATGTTTTCTCAATCAGCTCATATGGGCAAATAAAGGGATATACATTTTTACCCAGAGTGCAGTGGTAGTACTAGAGAAGTCTATGTACTGTACTAAGTCATGTCTGAATGGACCATAAAGTTCAGTTTGTGTCAGACATTTTTATGGTGATATCCTGGGTGTGTTTATGTGTGTTTTGAGTGTATTTGGAGGGCTGCTGCTTGGGTGTGTGAATGTCAGTGTCTCCATGCAAGTGTGTGTGCTTGTGAATGTGAGTGTGTGTGTGCACGCATAAATGTATGCACCCATGGATGTGTGTTTTCTGTGTATCCCAGACTGTAGTTTGTGTGTGTACATGAGTGTGTATCTAGTTGATAGAGCAGTTAATTCCAACCACTGTTTTCCCCTAAACACACACAGAGAGAGAAAAGGCATGCAGCTCTGTGCCTTTGTCTCCGCTTCACACTCAGGTATATCAGAGGTGTCACTAATCATTTTAAACTATGCACTTTTATGTTCCCCCTCCATCCGTAAGCTCTCAGCCTCTTCTGTTCTTTGATATAACAAGGACAGATTGAGACAAGGCTTCAGTTCGCCTAACAGAAGTATAAAGATCTGCCAAGGGGAGAGAGAGGAGGAGAGAATGAGAGAGAGGATAGAGAGGAGAGAGAGGGGGGAGAGAGAGAGGTGGAATGTGTGGTATTTAAAATGTATACTTCCTCATGCCTTTGTTTTGAACTTGAATTATTTTGCGGAGGAACATTCCAGACTCCTGCTATTGTTGTGGTGTGATTGCCGTGGCGCCGACGTGCAGGTGTGTGTGTGGTTATCTCGTTAGCATCTGATCAGCTCTGGCATTTATCAGTATGCACAATTAGATCCTATTCTACCAAATCAATTAGGGATAAACACACACGCAAACACTCACACACACAGAGACACACGCACCCATGCACGTGCACAAAAACAGATGCACACACGGTACAAGGGCCATATTTTAACAATCGAAGGTCACTAGAATTGTTGATATTCACAGAGGTCCTCTCCTGCTCTGCAGAACAGCCTCCTTTTAACTCACTGATCTCTGTCTCTCTCTCTGTGTGTGTGTGTGTGTGTGTGTGTGTGTGTGTGTGTGTGTGTGTGTGTGTGTGTGTGTGTGTGTGTGTGTGTGTGCAGAACGTTGGAAGGGGGCATGGGATTACCGCTCACACAGCCTGGCTGGGGGAAGACAAAAGGAGAGGAGAAGAAAAGGAGAGAACAGGGAAAAACGAGTGTGATCAAATTGGTATAATAAGACTTGTTTGAAGGAACATCACATGAGAGGAGATCATTGGTTCAGAAATACAGCAGAGAAAGAGAGAGAGAGACAGACCACCTATTCACCCTGCACACCCTAATTGACAAACAAACAAACAAAAACAAATGGCAAAGTCTTCTCATGCTTTGTTGATAAAAACAACAACTTAGGACTCAATTTGCCATGAGGGCCTGCTATACAAATATATGGACAGTTGTGATGGATGAAAAGCATTTGACATGCAACTTGAGCCCCACTCTCTTCAATGTATATTTGGCCTTCCCTGTGGCTCAGTTGGTAGAGCATGGTGTTTGCAATGCCAGGGTTGTGGGTTTGATTCCCAGTACAAAAACAAATAATAATAATAATAAATGCATGAAATGTATGCATTCACTACTGTAAGTCGCTCTGGGTAAGAGTGTCTGCTAAATGACTAAAATGTAAAAAAATATATATCAATGAATTGGCGAGGGCACTAGAACAGTCTGCAGCACCCGGCCTCACCCTACTAGAATCTGAAGTCATGATCTGATAATTCTGTCACCAACCAAGGAGGGCCTACAGCAGCACCTAGATCTTCTGCACAGATTCTGTCAGACCTGGGCCCTGACAGTAAATCTCAGTAAGACAAAAATAATGGTGTCCAGTTGCCAGGACTACAAATTCCATCTAGACACCGTTGCCCTAGAGCACACAAAAAACTATACATACCTCGGCCAAAACATCAGTGCCACAGGTAACTTCCACAAAGCTGTGAATGATCTGAGAGACAAGGCAAGAAGGGCCTGCTATGCCATCAAAAGGAACATAAAATTCAACATACCAATTAGGATCTGGCAAAAAAGACTTGAATTGCCCTTTATGGTTGTGAGGTCTGGGGTACGCTCACCAACCAAGAATTCACAAAATGGGACAAACACCAAATTGAGAATCTGCATGCAGAATTCTGCAAAAACATCCTCTGTGTAAAACACCAAATAATGCATGCAGATACTCGCTCATTATCAACATTTCAGAAAAGAGATGTTCAATTCTACAACCACCCAAAAGGAAGTGATTCCTAAACCTTTCATAACAAAGTCTTCACCTACAGAGAAATTCACCTGGAGAAGAGTCCCCCTAAGCAAGCTGGTCCTGGGGCTCTGTTCACAAACACAAACAGACCCCACAGAGCCCCAGGACAGCAACACAATTAGACCCAACCAAATCATGAGAAAAGATAATTACTTGACACATTGGAAAGAATATACAAAAACTATGTGTACATCGTTACAACACTGTAAATAGACATAATATGACATTTGAAATGTCATTATCCTTTTGGAACTTTTGTGAGTGTAATGTTTATTGTACTTTTTTTATTGTTTATTCACTTTTGTTTATTATCTATTTCACTTGCTTTGGCAATGTAAACATATGTTTCCCATGCCAATAAAGCCTTTAAAATGAATAGAATTGGATTGAGAGAGAGAGACAGAGAGAGTGAGAGTGAGAGAGAACACAGCTCTACTAGAAGTGCAACACAGCTCTACTAGACCTGGCCCATCACAACACAGCTCTACTAGACCAGGCCCATCACAACACAGCTCTACTAGACCTGGCCCATCACAACACAGCTCTACTAGACCTGGCCCATCATAACACACCTCTACTAGACCTGGCCCATCATAACACAGCTCTACTAGACCTGGCCCATCACAACACAGCTCTACTAGACCAGGCCCATCACAACACAGCTCTACTAGACCAGGCCCATCACAACACAGCTCTACTAGACCTGGCCCATCACAACACAGCTCTACTTGACCTGGCCCATCACAACACAGCTCTACTGGACCTGGCCCATCACAACACAGCTCTCACCACTACTCCAGGGTTGGACAGAACACTGTCCTTCAGAGAAGTACACCACATGGTGCAGTCCACACCATGTATCATTCAGATCATCAGCCTATATATGCTGAGGTAACCTCTGGCAAAAGACACCTAGAACAATCAGAGATTGGAGAGGTGCACCAACTACTGCATCTAATAGCAGACTACTGAGCTAGACAGACCCTTTAATTCACACACACACACACATACACACACACACACACACGGTTGCAGATTGCATTGTACTTATTTTTTGTGCAATCTTATTCCATTCTTATTCATTTGTTTACAACTATTCTTAATTTTATTGGCACCGGTATTATAGTAATGTATGTATGTATGTATGTATGTATGTATGTATGTATGTATGTATGTATGTATGTATGTATGTATGTATGTATGTATGTATGTATGTATGTATGTATGTATGTATATGTATTGTCATGACGTTGGCCTGTGGGTAAGGTTTATGACCCCCCCCATAAATACCTTTCTCCCTTCCCCTCTCTTACTGACCCTACTGAAGGACTGCTGTCCTGTTAAATATAGAGAGTCTGGGAACATCAAACAAATGGGGAAAGGAACCATATTTTGGTAATAAAACCAGTTGGAAATATGCTTGATAACGTAATGAGTATGGATGTCAGTTCATTGTTATCTGTGACATTATGACTGATGACAGGACGACATAAACTGTACCTGGGAAAGTATCCACCCTCTAGTTATCAGAGTCACATGGAATTGTTATGCAATTGAAATGTTTGATATTGAAATTGTTTGTTAGGAGATTAAATGTAATTTTAGCTTCCAAATGAGAGAATTGGGTTTTCATAAGGAAAGTGCCCTGCTTGATCAGTGGCCCACCCCTGTGAAGAGGAGGGGTTATAAACGATGAAACACATCCTTCCCCCCTCTCCACTATATAAGCCTTTGACGAAAAGATAACCAGGTGGTTCCAGTACGTGGGGTCTGCAGCCTCTACGTTAGAAGGACACACATGTCAAGAACAGAACTAAGCCAACCTTGGCGTGAGCTATGGTATGAACTGGTATGAACTTTGAGCTTATTCACTACAGAAGTGATACTTCCTAGCCGTTGAGTTAGCAGCTGCCGCTGTCGACGTGGGCTAGGAAAGGACGGACGACGGATCCAGTCTAACAAACAGACGAAGATACCACCACGTATCCAATTTACCACCAGAGACATTGTTCAGAGTACAGGAAGATCTGTTGGCCAACCCGGCCAGCATCTACGACCAATCTACCGAAGCGCAGCTCAGAGTAAATATTTATTGCATTTTCCTTTTCCAAATGGGAGGTAATTTAGAATGCATAAGATAATGTATTTACGATAGCATAGCTGCTGTTTGTGGTTCCTAAGTCTTCCCGCTCTTTCATTCAAGCCCAACCCCCTTTCCTTTGTGTAACCAGGTTCCGTCCACCGGGACGTTTTCTGTATGACATCATTGGTATTCTGTGTATTTGTAATTCTGTGTGATTAGTTAGGTATTTGGTAAATAAATAATTAAACCCAATTTTGTATTGCTGATTCAACTTGTTAGCCAGGGTTCGTTAAGATAACCAAGAATTTACAACTTTCATTATGAGACTGAAAATAAGATAAGGGTTAATATTGACTGCTATCGATGTAAAATATTACTAAGTATTTTAAGAGTTTATTCGGAAGATAACGGCTCTAAAAACGTTCTTCCGTGGTGCCCCGGCTTTCTAGTTAATTACATTTACATGATTAGCTTAATCAGGTAATATTAATTAGAGAAAGAATTTTATAGGTTAGCATGTCATATCACTTAATCCGGCATAGCCAAAGACACGACAGTATGTATGTATGTATGTATGTATGTATGTATGTATGTATGTATGTATGTATGTATGTATGTATGTATGTATGTATGTATGTATGTATGTATGTATGTATGTATGTATGTATGTATGTACTTATGTATCTATGTATCTATGTATCTATGTATGTATGTTTATATATTATTATTATTTTGTTTTTTTTCAATGTACTTTACTCAAACCAGTGAATATTACTTATTATAAATGAGATCATTAACTATCAGCTCTTGGAATATCCAGGGCCTATACTCTTTACATTTTGGTTCTAAAACAACAAATCCAGAATTGATTAAAAACATCAAGGGACACGACATCATAATCCTACTGGAAACATGGTGTCGTGGAGACATAGATACTCAGTGTCCCTCAGGCTATATAGAAAGTTTACTACCATCAATCAAACATAAAAATGTTAAACGGGGCCGAGACTCAGGTGGAATCCTCATTTGGCATAAGCAGGACTTAACACTGAATGAAATGAAAAAGGTACTAATCACATTTGGCTAAAACTTAACAAAGGTACAATCTATTGTGACAATGATGTATACATATGTGCAGCTTATGCTCCTCCTTCAGATTCATCATATTATAATGATCAGTTTTTTATGATGATCAGTTTTTCCATACAGAAATCATTACATTTCAGGCAGAGGGTAAAGTGCTTCTTTGTGGAGATTTCAATGCAAGAACAGGTTCTGAGCCTGACTACACTGATGTGGGAGGTAACCACCACATATATGGACACCCCTCCTTGTACAGTAGCCCTATTATAAATAATAGAAACAGTCCTGACCAAATACTGTACAAAATGGGAAGGAGTTAGTGCATCTCTGTCGAGCCTTAGGCCTGTACATGCTTAATGGTAGAATCAGAGGGGACTCTTTAGGTCAGTTAACTTACTGCTCAGCTCTTGGGACAAGTGTAGTTGATTATGCCATCACTGACATCGACCCCTCCTCCATTAGTGCATTCACTGTCAGACCACAGACACCATTGTCAGATCACAGTCAGATCAACATGTTTCTGAAGAAATTAACCGGCAATACTCATTAAAAAAAACAGCCCAATAAACTCTACAACATAAACCAATCGTACAGATGGGCGCCAAACAGTGCAGAGAGATTCATTGAAACGTTGAACTCAAATGAAATGATGAACTCTATACAGTTTTTCAATAACTCACAATACCAAAACAATAAAGATGGTGTCAATTCGGCTACTCAAAACATCAACTGCATATTCCAAAAAGCAGCATCGAAAGCAAATTTGAGAAAACCAAAGAAATGCAACATCAGAAACAAAAAACAAAATGTTTCTGATAAATGGTTTGATAATGAATGTAAAACAATTAGAAAACACCTAAGACAAATGTCAAACGAAAAACATAAGCAGCAAAACAACCCAGAGCTACGATATGAATACTTTGAAACTCTGAAACAGTATAAACAAACACTGAAACGCAAGAAATTGAATTATACCAACAAGGCACTTGATGAAATTGAAAACGCAATTGACCAAAATCAGTTCTGGGACATGTGGAACAATTTAAACACAACAAAGCCACAGGAATTATCCATACAAGATGTAGGAATTAGGAAAACTTATTTTGATAATCTATACAAAAACATTCCACAAAAAGACTTACAACAGAACCAATTAGAAATTAAAGAAAAATTGAACATCCTTGAATCAGTCATTAAAAACAACCAAAATCCATTAGATTACCCAATAACCCAACAAGAACTAAATGAAAAGCTCAAATCTATTAAATCAAAGAAGGCTTGTGGTCTAGACAACATCAGAAATGAAATGCTGAAAAACAGCACACCTGAGTTGCAAAATGCTGTGCTTAAATTGTTCGACATGGTTTTAACTTCTGGCTGCTTCCCTGATGTCTGGAACCAGGGGCTCATCTCCCCTATTGACAAAAGTGGAGACAAATCAGACCCCAATAATTACAGGGGAATTTGCATAAACAGTTTTCTGTAGCATTTTGAATTCAAGAATTCAAACCTTCAAGAAAAAAATGTAATAAGTAAATGTCAAATTGGCTTTCTCCCTAACCATCGCACTACTGACCATATATACACCTTACACACACTAATTAATAAACACGTCCACCAAAAAAAAGAGGGCAAAATCTTTGCTTGCTTTATTGCATTTGATTCTATTTCATTCTATTTGGGCTGTTCTACAAAATTCTCCAAAGTGGGCTTGGTGGTAAGGTGTATGACTTAATAAAATGTATGTACACAGAAAAAAATGTGCAATAAAAATCAAAAACCAAAGAACAGAATTATTTTCACAATGTCGAGGTGTGAGACAAGGCTGCAGTTTGAGTCCAAACCTTTTCAACATTTATATCAATGAATTAGCAGACATGTTGGACCATTCTCCAGCCCCAGGACTCACACTATTTGACACAGAGGTGAAATACCTGCTATATGCTGATGACTTGATACTTCTATCACCAACCAAAGAAGGTCTTCAACAGAACATTAATATTCTACAGCAATATTGCCATAATTGGGCCCTGGCAGTAAATTTCCAAAAAACAAAAATCATGATTTTCCAAAAGAAAACCAGATGTCAGAAACACAAATATAAATTTACCCTGAACAACACCATCATTGAACACACTAAAAATTACACCTACCTTGGTCTGACCATATCTGCATCGGGAAACTTTAATATGGCAGTGAATGCACTCAAAGAAAAAGCCCGCAGAGCATTGTATGCAATAAAAATGAAATTATTCAAAATCAACATCCCAATTACAATTTGGACCAAAATATTTGACAGTGTAATCCTACCAATAGCTCTTTACGGAAGTGAGGTTTGGGGGCCACTCAATAAACTGGACTTTAAAATGTGGGACAAACATCCAATTGAAGCCCTACATGCAGAATTCTGTCGGAAAATCCTACAAGTCCAGAGAAATACACCAACTAATGCATGTAGGGCAGAATTGGGCCACTTTCCAGTAATAATGAAAATACAGAAAAGATCATTAAAATTTTGGCTACATCTAAATTCAAGTCCAAATTCAAGTCTGCAATTTACAGCACTTCAAACCCAAGAGCTGAGCCCAGAAACAAGCCCTCTCAGTCAGCTGGTGTTGGACCTCACCAACCAAGCTGACACCAGCACTGCTTCAAAAGAAAAAATGCAAATAAACAAAATCATGAACCAATCAAAGGACTCATATTTACAACATTGGAAAAACAAAACAAAATCCCAAAGCCGACTAAATTGCTATCTGACCCTAATTAGAGAATATGAATTGGCTGATTATCTCTACTCTGTCAGAGATACGAAACAGAGACAGATCCTTACCAAGTACAGACTGAGTGACCACCTGGCTGATTATCTCTACTCTGTCAGAGATACGAAACAGAGACAGATCCTTACCAAGTACAGACTGAGTGACCACAGACTGGCAATAGAAACCAGCAGACATAAAAATATATGGCTACCCAAAGAGGAGCGTGTATGTGGTCACTGCACGACAGGGGAGGTAGAGACAGAGATGCACTTTCTCCTTTACTGTGATAAATATTTCTCACAAAGAGATTCATTATTCACAGAAATAACTACATTCATTCCAAATTTGAACTTATTAAACCCAGAAGAAAAACTAAAAATACTCATGGGCGAAGGAGCAATGGCTCCTCTTGCAGCCAAATATGTATTTGCCTGCCATAGCCTGAGGGACACTGAATAATAACATCTGCATAGTAAATAGTAACTTACTTATTATTACTATTATTGTTATTACTATTATTATTGTTGTTTATCATTCCAAATAGTAGTGGTATGGGTGGTAATGGTAATGATAGCAGTTTAGTGATGGTGGTGGTAGTAGAAGTGGTATGGGTGGTAATGGTAATGATAGCAGTTTAGTGATGGTGGTGGTAGTAGTAGTGGTATGGGTAGTAATGGTAATGATAGCAGTTTAGTGATGGTGGTGGTAGTAGTAGTGGTATCGGTAGTAATGGTAATGATAGCAGTTTAGTGATGGTGGTGGTAGTAGAAGTAGTAATGACGATAGTAGTTGTTGTACTGATGTAATGGTGAAGATGACAGTTATTTAGTTATAAGTTAGTTATAGTTTCATTTTCCATATTTAGATTTTTATATTTATTACATTCTACTATTTTACTATTATTTTACTACTATTTTATTGTTATTAGTTTTATATTTAATTTTGTATTATAATTTACTGCCATTTTATATTATTATTTGTTATTGTTTATAATTGTATTACAATGTATATTGTATACATTGTTGTTTTGGCAATATTGACACAATGTTTTTCATGCCAATAAAGCAGCTTGAATTTGAATCTGAATTTGAGAGAGAGAGGGGAGAAAGAGAGAGAGAGAGCAGAGAGAGAGAGCGTGGGGGAGAGAGAGAGAGCGTGGGGAGAGAGAGAGAACGTGAGGGAGAGAGAGAGAGAGAAAGAGGGAGGGAGGGAGGGGTGTCAGATGAAAGGCCTGAGTGTCTATAGATCAGAATATTAACACATGTACTGAGTGTCTATAGATCAGAATATTAACACATGTACTGAGTGTCTATAGATCAGAATATTAACACATGTACTGAGTGTCTATAGATCAGAATATTAACACATGTACTGTGTCTATAGATCAGGATATTAACACATGTACTGAGTGTCTATAGATCAGGATATTAACACATGTACTGAGTGTTTATAGATCAGGATATTAACACATGTACTGAGTGTTTATAGATCAGAATATTAACACATGTACTGAGTGTTTATAGATCAGAATATTAACACATGTACTGAGTGTCTATAGATCAGAATATTAACACATGTACTGAGTGTTTATAGATCAGGACATTAACACATGTACTGAGTGTCTATAGATCAGAATATTAACACATGTACTGTGTCTATAGATCAGGATATTAACACATGTACTGAGTGTCTATAGATCAGGATATTAACACATGTACTGAGTGTTTATAGATCAGGATATTAACACATGTACTGAGTGTTTATAGATCAGAATATTAACACATGTACTGAGTGTTTATAGATCAGAATATTAACACATGTACTGAGTGTCTATAGATCAGAATATTAACACATGTACTGAGTGTTTATAGATCAGAATATTAACACATGTACTGAGTGTCTATTGATCAGGATATTAACACATGTACTGAGTGTTTATAGATCAGAATATTAACACATGTACTGAGTGTCTATAGATCAGAATATTAACACATGTACTGAGTGTCTATAGATCAGGACATTACTGGACATACATTACATTGTTAACACTCACACCAACCAGCTATGTGTGTGTGTGTGTGTGTGTGTCTAAGATCGTTTATTGATCGATCACCCACTCATCCTCCCTGATTCCTATTCCAGAGAGAAAAGCAAGACAAAAACAGGGGAAGAGAGGAAGAAACAAAGACAGGTAAAGAATACTACCACCATGGTTTATTTCCCCTAACCCTTATATATACACACACACACACACACACACACACACACATTTGAATAAATGTAAGTAAAGAAAATGTTAAGTAAGAAGAATGGTGCAGCAGCTATTTAACCGCTGGCTATTTAACCGCTGGCTATTTAACCGCTGGCTATTTAACCGCTGGCTATTTAACCGCTGGCTATTTAACCGCTGGCTATTTAAGCGCTGGCTATTTAAGCGCTGGCTATTTAACCGCTGGCTATTTAACCGCTGGCTATTTAACCGCTGGCTATTTAACCGCTGGCTATTTAACCACTGGCTATTTAACAGCTGGCTATTTAACCGCTGGCTATTTAACCGCTGGCTATTTAACAGCTGGCTATTTAACAGCTGGCTATTTAACCACTGGCTATTTAACCACTGGCTATTTAAGCACTGGCTATTTAACCACTGGCTTTTTAACCACTGGCTATTTAACCACTGGCTATTTAAGTGACAAGTTCCATTTGTAGAGAGACTCATAAAACGCAACATAATTACAATCAACCACAATTTAACAGGCTAAAAGGCTCCTGCTAGTACTGTGAGCATTTTATTCTTTAGTGGCTTCCTTCTTTTTACTCTGTCATTTAGGTTAGTATTGTGGAGTAACTACAATGCTGTTGATTCATTCTCACTTTTCTCCTATCACAGCCATTAAACTCTGTAACTGTTTTAAAGTCACCATTGGCCAGTCACCATGGTGAAATTCCTGAGCGGTTTCCTTCCTCTCTGGCAACTGAGTTAGGAAGGACGCCTGTTTCGTTGTCTTGACTGGGTGTATTGATACACCATCCAAAGTGTAATTAATAACTTCACCACGCTCAAAGGGATATTCAATGTCTGCTTTTTTTTACCCATCTACCAATAGGTGCCCTTATTTGTGAGGCACTGGAAAAGCTCCTTGGACTTTGCGGTTGAATCTGTGTTTGAAATTCACTGCTCGACTGATAATTGTATGTGTGGGGTACAGAGATGATGTAGTCATTCAAAAATCAGGTAAAACACTATTATTGCATACAGCTTATTATGTGACTTTTTAAGATTTTTTTTACTCCTGAACATATTCAGGCTTTCCCGAAAAAAGGGGTTGAATACTTAAAGACTCAAGACATTTCATTTTTAATTAATTTGTAAAAAAAATTCTAAAAACATAATTCCATTTTGACATTATGGGGTATTGTGTGTAGATCAGTGACACAACATCTCCGTTTAATCCATTTTAAATTCAGGCTGTAACTCCACAAAATGTGGAAAATGTCAAGGGGTGTGAATACTTTGGTATGGTCTATGGTACCTTACCAGTAGGGGGCATGAAGACAGCAGTAGGTAGACTGTCCACACACCCCATAGTGTTGCAGGCCCGGACCATCAGGCTGTAGTTAGAGTAGGGCTGGAGACCTCCGACAGACACCCACCTCCCTGCTT
The DNA here is from genome assembly GCF_901001165.1 of Salmo trutta. NCBI lineage: Eukaryota > Metazoa > Chordata > Actinopteri > Salmoniformes > Salmonidae > Salmo > Salmo trutta. The sequence continues at coordinate 28,513,964 of NC_042989.1, forward strand.
CACTACTATTATACACACTAACACCATCACCTTCATCATCACCATCATCATCATCATGACCTGGACCTGAGAGGGGAGAGAGCAACAGAGAGAGAGAGAGAGAGAGAGTGAGAGAGGGGGGGGGGGGAGAAATAGAGAGAGAGAGGGGAGAGAGAGAAAGAGGGAGAGAGAGAGAACCTGAATCATCAGTATCCTATGTTTGAATTCATGTTGTTTGAAATAGACTTTGTCACATGAGGAGGAGAGACAGAAAGATATTTACTTTACAGTTCTATAGGGAAATAAGTATGGTGCATTAGCATTAACATGCCATAAGGGCTTTAACCTTTGGTTGCTGATCTATCTAAAAGATAACAGCGGTTTGAGAGATGAATACATGCTGTATATCAGACACATATGGTTTATATATGATCCCCCATTAGACACCTGCTAATGAAAATGTTACAGATCAATCAATAATCCACCACACTTTGGCCCCCACCACGCACACACACACGCGCGCGCACACACACACACACACACACACACACACACACACACACACACACACACACACACACACACACACACACACACACACACACACACACACACACACACACACACACAGGTCAGGGGTTGACCATCATGGTCCCTAGCCGCCACCACCACCACTTACAGTAATGCAATCCATCTGAGGATATAAGGCCCCATGCACACATTAAATAGGAATTAATTTCACTTAGATCTCACTGGACCTATAGGGAAAGGAAGGGGGAGGGAGAGAGAGAGGAGGGGGAGGAAGAGGGAGGGGAAAGAGAAAGGGGTTCGGAGAGGGGACAGAGGAATCAGGAAAGGTAGAGACAGAGGAAAAGGGAGAGAAGAGTGGGGGTTAGGAACGGGAGAGAGAGAGACGAGGAGGAGAAAGAGAGACATATAGAGAGAGATGGAGAGAGAGAGACGTGGAGAGAGAGAGAGAGAGGCATAGAGAGAGAGACAGAGAGAGAGACATAGAGAGAGAGATGTGGAGAGAGAGAGAGAAACATAGTGAGAAAGACATAGAGAGAGAGACAGAGAGAAATAGATGTAGAGAGAAACATAGAGAGACATGGAGAGAGAGAGACATAGAGACAGAGACAGAGAGAGAGACATGGAGAGAGAGAGACGTGGTGAGAGAAAGAGACATAGAGAGAGACATAGAGAGAGAGACGTGGAGAGAGAGACATAGAGAGAGACATAGAGAGACGTGGAGAGAGAGAGACGTAGAGAGAGACGTAGAAAGAGAGATGTAGCAAGAGAGAGACATAGAGAGAGAGACAGAGAGAGAGACAGAGAGAGAGATGTAGTGAGAGAGACAGAGAGACATAGAGAGAGAGACAGAGAAAGAGACAGAGACAGAGAAAGACGTGGAGAGAGAGACGTAGAGAGAGAAACAGAGAGAGAGAGACGTAAAGAAAGAGACAGAGACGTAGAGAGACATAGAGAGAGACGCAGTAACGTAGAGAGAGAGACATAGAGACGTAGAGAGAGAGACATAGAGAGAGACAGAGAGAGAGACGCCGTGACAGAGACATAGAAAGACGTAGAGAGAGACAGAGAAAGAGACAGAGAGATAGACATAGAGAGAGAGAGACATAGAGAGAGAGACGTGGAGAGAGAGACATAGAGAGAGACAGAGACGTAGAGAGAGACATAGAGAGAGACGTAGAGAGAGAGACATAGAGAGAGACAGAGACGTAGAGAAAGAGACATAGAGAGAGACATAGAGAGAGAGATGTGGAGAGAGACATAGAGAGAGATGTGGAGAGAAAGACAGAGAGAGAGACAGAGAGAGAGACATAGAGAGAGAGATGTGGAGAGAGAGACGTAGAGAGAGAGACAGAGAGAGAGATAGAGACGTAGCGAGAGACATAGAGAGAGCGACATAGAGAGAGACATAGAGAGAGAGACTTAGAGAGAGACATAGAGAGAGACATCGAGAGAGAGAGACATTGAGAGAGAGAGACATAGAGGGAGAGACGTGTAGAGAGCGAGACATTGAGAGAGACGTAGAGAGAGAGAGAGACATTGAGAGAGAGAGACAGAGAGAGAGACAGAGAGAAACGTAGAGAGAGACAGAGAGACGTATAGAGAGAGACGTGTAGAGAGAGTCATAGAGAGAGGGAGACATAGAGAGAGAGACATAGAGAGAGAGAGACATAGAGAGAGTATATAGAGAGAGACAGAGACGCATAGAGAGATACACAGAGAGAGGGAAACAGATAGAAAGATAGGCGGTTAGAGAGATAAAATAATGATGTAGAGAGAGATAAAGAAAGAGGAGAGAGAGACATTGAGAGAGACATAGAGAGCGAGACGTAGAGAGAGACATAGAGAGAGAGACGTAGAGAGAGAGACGTAGCGAGAGAGACGTAGAGAGACATAGAGAGCAAGACGTATAGAGAGAGACAGAGAGCGAGACATAGAGAGAGAGACAGAGAGAGACGTATAGAGAGACATAGAGTGAGAGACGTAGAGAGAGACATAGAGAGAGAGACATAGAGAGAGAGACGTAGAGCGAGATGTAGAGACAGAGAGAGAGAGACAGAGAGAGAGACGTAGAGAGAGACATTGAGAGAGAGAGACATAATTGACATAATTAAATCAATGTATACTGGCAATACGTGCAGCATTAAAATTGGTAAGAAAAGAACAGAATTCTTTAACCAGGGGCGGGGCCTTCGTCAGGGTTGCAATCTGAGCCCTGCATTCTTCAATATTTACATTAACGAATTGGCCACTATTCTAGAAAAATCCTCAGCCCCTGGTGTTAGTCTCCACAATTCAGAAGTTAAATGCCTACTCTTCGCAGATGACCTATGCCTGCTGTCACCCACAGCACATGGCCTACAGCAGAGCCTGGACCTGCTAGAGCAGTACTGCCAGACCTGGGCCCCCAAAAATACTAAAATAATGATTTTCCAGAGAAGATCCAGATCTCAGGGAATTAGACCAAAGTTCTCAATTGGTACAAAATATATAGAGTACTGTACACACTACAATTACTTAGGTTTAAAAATAAGCTCAACTGGACACCTTAATGAGGCAGTGAATGAACTGAGAGAGAAAGCACGCAGGGCATTCTACGCCATTAAAAAGCAAATTCAAATTGAAATACCTATTAAAATGTGGCTAAAACTAATTGAATATGTCATTGAACCAATTGCACTTTATGGCAGCGAGGTGTGGGGTCCACTTGCAAAACAAGATTTCATCAAATGGGACAAACACCCCATTGAAACCCTACATGCAGAGTTCTGTAAGATTCTCCTACGTGTCCAGAGGAAAACTACAAACAATGCATGCAGGGCAGAATTAGGCCAATAACCACTAATAATAAAAACTCAAAAAAGAGCAATTAAGTTTTGAAAACATCTAAAATACAGTGACCCCCTCTCATATCATTACCAAGCCCTGCAATATTGAGAGCTGAGCAAAGAAAAGAGTCCCCTCATCCAGCTGGTCCTGGGGCTGAGTTCACAAACCTGTTCTACTAACACACTGAAGCCTCAGGACCAGAACATCCAATCAATCAGAATAAACCAAATTACAACACAGTCAAAACAAAACTACATTGCTTATTGGGAAACACAAGCGCAAACACAAAGCAAAATGCAGTGCTATCCCTAAATCGACAGTACACCATGGCTAAATATTTGATCATGGTTACTGATCAAAACCTTAGAAAAACCTTGACAAAGTACAGGCTCAGTGAGCACAGCCTTACCATTTAGAAGGGTAGACACAGGAAAACCTGGCTCCCTGTAGAGGAAAGGCTGTGCAACCACTGCACTACAGCAGAACCTGAGACGGAGCTGCATTTCCTGACAAAATGTCAACAATATAAAACAATTAGAGAGTGTAATTTCCCCAAATTTGAAACCCTTATTCAAGGTTTCAAAGACCTCTCTGATGAGGATAGGCTACCCGTCCTGTTGGGGGAGGACGCAGAGAGCTGTGTGTTGGCAGCGCACTACATTGCTGCCTGCCATAAGTTGAGGGACAGTGTCTGACAGACCAATAAACCTGCACATGTACTCTACTGTATGGCAATTGTTATTGTTGAATGTATGGTTATTTTGACCCTTGGTTATTGTTGTTACTGTTGTCCCGTTGACAATTTTGATTCTCATTTTTATTTATTTTTATATTGTAAATATCCCAAATAAGCTTTGGCAATATGTACATTGTTACGTCATGCCAACAAAGCGAATTGAATTGAAATTGAATTGAATTGACATAGAGAGAGAGACGTAGAGAGAGAGACATAGAGAGAGACAGAGAGACAAAGAGAGAGAGACGTAGAGAGAGAGACATAGAGAGAGACAGATAGACGAAGAGAGAGAGACGTAGAGAGAGAGACATAGAGAGAGACAGAGAGACGAAGAGAGAGAGACGTAGAGAGAGAGACATAGAGAGCGAGACGTAGAGAGAGAGACATAGAGAGAGAGACATAGAGAGAGAGAGACAGAGAGAGAGAGAGAGATATAGAGAGAGACATAGAGAGATGTAGAAAGAGACATAGAGAGAGAGACATAGAGAGAGAGACGTAGAGAGAGAGACATAGAGCGAGACATAGAGAGAGAGACGTAGAGAGAGAGAGACATAGAGAGACGTAGAGAAAGAGAGAGAGAGACATAGAGAGAGAGAGAGAAGTAGAGAGAGAGACGTAGAGAGAGATGTAGAGAGAGACATAGAGAGAGAGAGACATAGAGAGAGAGACGTAGAGAGAGAGACATAGAGCGAGACATAGAGAGAGAGACGTAGAGAGAGAGAGACATAGAGAGACGTAGAGAAAGAGAGAGAGAGACATAGAGAGAGAGAGAAGTAGAGAGAGAGAGAGACGTAGAGAGAGAGAGAGACGTAGAGAAAGAGAGAGAGACAGAAAGAGAGACAGAGACAGAGAGAGAGAGACGTAGAGAGAGACATTGAGAGAGAGAGAGAGACAGAGAGAGAGACGTAGAGAGAGACATTGAGAGAGAGAGACAGAGACAGAGAGAGAGAGACGTAGAGAGAGACATTGAGAGAGAGAGACAGAGAGAGAGACGTAGAGGGAGAGACAGAGAGAGAGAGACATAGAGAGAGACGTGGAGAGAGAGACAGAGAGAGAGAGACATAGAGAAAGAGACAGAGAGACATAGAGAGAGAGACAAGTAGAGAGAGAGACAGAGACGTAGAGAGACAGAAACAGACGTAGAGAGACATTGAGAGAGAGCGAGACATAGAGAGAGAGACGTAGAGGGAGAGACGTAGAGAGAGACATTGAGAAAGAGAGACATAGAGAGAGAGACATAGAGAGACGTAGAGAAAGAGAGAGAGAGACATAGAGAGAGAGACAGAGAGAGAGAGACAGAGAGAGAGATGTAGAGAGAGAAATTGAGAGAGAGAGACAGAGAGAGAGAGGTAGAGGGAGAGATGTAGAGAGAGACATAGAGAAAGAGACAGAGATAGAGAGACAGAAAGAGAGATGTAGAGGGAGAGACGTAGAGAGACGTAGAGAGACATAGAGAGAGAGACAAAGAGAGAGAGACAGAGAGAGACGTAGAGAGAGACATTGAGAGAGAGACACACAGAGAGAGACGTAGAGGGAGAGACATAGAGAGAGACATAGAGAAAGAGACAGAGAGAGAGAGACATAGAAAGAGAGATGTAGAGGGAGAGACGTAGAGAGAGACATTGAGAGAGAGACAGAGAGAGAGAGACAGAGAGAGAGAGAGACATAAAGAGAGAGACGTAGAGAAAGAGACAGAGAGACATAGAGAAAGAGACAGAGAGACATAGAAAGAGAGATGTAGAGGGAGAGACGTAGAGAGAGACATTGAGAGAGAGACAGAGAGAGAGAGACAGAGAGAGAGAGAGAGAGAGACATAAAGAGAGAGACGTAGAGAAAGAGACAGAGAGAGAGAAACAGATAGAAAGATGGGCGGTTAGAGTCAGGGAAATAGAGAAATAAAATAATGATGTAGAGAGAGATAAAGAAAGAGGAGAGAGACAGAAGGAGAAGGATAGAGGGAGAAAGAGTGAGACTACTGTGATACCATACTGCTAACTTGGCACAACTCCTCATCCCATTAGCTCTGAAAACACAGGAAGGCAACAAAAAAAAAATGATAACATTTCACAGCTTAAGCAAAAATAAACAAGCTTAATAAATTAATGTGAGTTGGTTTCCCCAGACAGCCCTCTCTCTCCCCAACTCCCCGGACCTGGTCCGCTTTCTAAATCTTACAATTGCTTCCAATTTACCTAGTCTGCTGTTGGCAGTTTGTAAAATGAAACGCTAACATGAAAGCATCCGTCTCAGATTTTTTTTAAGTGCAAGTACTCTCTTTCTCTCTCTCCTTTCTCTTTCTCCTTCTCTCTCTCCATCGACTTATCTATATCCCTCTCGCTCTCTCTCCCCCTCTCACTCACTCTTTCATGAGTAAAAGGCTGCCGTGTTCATGTTCTATATTTCCCGACAGAGAGAGAGAGTGATGGCTGATTTTCAGCAGTGAGGAATAGAGAGCGGTTAAAAAGAGCTTTCTTCCTACAGCTCTACATAAATCACAACATGAGTCAATATTTAATAATGCTTGGCTTGGTCTGGGCCCCTTGATCAGCCTTGTCAGGGAGAATAGCTCTCTCTCTCTCGCCGTCACACTGTGTGTGTGTGTGTGTGTGTGTGTGTGTGTGTGTGTGTGTGTGTGTGTGTGTGTGTGTGTGTGTGTGTGTGTGTCTGTGTGTGTTGATCGGGCCTGTCATATGTAATAGGTCCCTCCTGGCTGGCTGTGACATAAGGGCCAGTTTTACGACCATACTAACATGTAAAAGATCATTACATAGCCACTCGGCCCTTAGTCTGGACATAGAGGAGGAGAGGATGGGAAGGGAGAGGAGGCCTGTGATGGATACACTGAGAGGGTTACTGTGGCACGCTGACAGGAAATGAAAGGTCCTGAATATTAAGACATGCACATCTACCCAATATTCTACATCACTAGGCGCGCACACACACACGCACGCACGCACACGCACACAGACCTCGACACGCAGATAAAGGCAGTGTGTATCAAAGGGGTAGACAAAGCAATATTCCATCTCTCTCTTTCCTCCCTGGCTCTCATCCCTCTCTCCACTCCTCCTAATCTGTGTGTTCCTGTGTGAAGGAGACATCAAAGCAGTGCTGCAACACACAGGTCTCTCTGCTCGCTGAGAGAGAGGTCACTACCATCTCTACACACTGATTACTACCACCGACTATCTACTGTCCTCCTCTAGCTCTCCTCGTGTGCCTTCTCCCTAAAAGATCTTTATGGATTGAAATGTAATTTGTTGTCAACAATTGAACAAAATACTCTGTAATGTCAAAGTGGAAGAAAAAATCTATTTTTTGAAAAAAAAAAAAATCATAACTAAAATATTGTACTTTTCCCTTTGTTTAGGCAATCCTACATGAATTCAGGTGTAAAATGTGGCTTAACAAATCTCATAACAAGTTGCATGGACTGTGTGAAATAATAGGGTTGACATGATTTTTGAATGACTAACCCTTCCTCTGTATCCCATACATACAACAGCTGTAAGGTCGGTCTGAGAGGTAGGCAGCATAGCAGTTAGACCTTTAGGACAGTAACCAAAAAGTTGCTTGTTTGAATCCCCGAGCCGGCAAGGTGTAAAAATCTGCTGTTCTAACCTTGAGCAAGGCAGTTAACCCCCACAACAACTGCACGGTGGGCGCTGATAACCGTGGCCGTCATGTAAGGCAGCCCCCTGCACCTCTCATTCAGAGGCTTGGGTTAAGTGCGGAAGACACATTTTGGTTGAATGAATTCAGTTGTGCAACTGGCTACATATCCCCTTTCCCTCAGTCAAGTATTGAATTTCAAGCACAGATTCAAAGACCAGTGATTGGTAGATGGGTAACAATAACAAATCAGACAGTGATTATCTCTTTAAGCATGGTCGAGTTAATAATTATTCTATGGATGATGTATTAAACTACACATCAAAGATACAGTCGTCCTTCTGAACTGAGCTGCAGGACAGGAATTAAACTGCTCAGGAGTGTTACCATGAGGCCAATGGTGACTTTAAAACAGCTACTGAGTTCAATGGCTGTGATGGGAGAAAACTGAGGATGGATCAACAACATTGTAGTGACTCCACAATAATGACAGTGAAAAGAAAAATACAAATATAATCGAAAACGTGCATCTTGTATGCAACAAGGCACTAAAGTAATACTGCAAAAAAAACACAGCAAAGGAATACACTTTTTGAACTAAATGAAAATTCCTATGTTTGGGGCCAATCCAACACAGCACAACACTGAGTAACTGCCTCCTTATTATCAAGCATGGTGGTGGCTGCATCATGTTATGGGTATGCTTGACATCAGCAAACACTGGGGAGTTTTTCAGGATAAAAAAAAACTGGATGAGCTAAGCACAGGTAAAGTCCTAGAGGAAAGCCTGGTTCAGTCTGCTTTACACCAGATACTGGGAGATGAATTCACCTTTCATCAGGACAATAACCTACAACACAAGACCAAATCTACACTGGAGTTGCTTACCAAGAAGACAGTGAATGTTCCTGAGTGGCCGAGTTACAGTTTTGACTTAAATCTGCGGGAAAAACTATGGCAAGACATGAAACTGTCTAGCCATGATACCCTACAAATTTTGAAAAGAATATCGGGCAAATATTGTACATTTCCAGGTGAGCAAAGCTCTTATAGACTAACCATGTAACCGATGTCAAAGGTTTCTCTAACACGTATTTTTGTAGATTGTTGACAAAAAATTACAATTAAATACATTTTTATCTGACTTTGTAACACATTAAAATGTGAAGAAATCCAAGGGGTCTGAATACTTTTGCAAGGCACTGTAAGTATTCGGACAAATTCACTTATAGTGTATTAAAGTAGTTAAAAGTTTAGTATTTGCTCCCATATTTCTAGCATGCAATGACTACATCAAGCTTGTGACTCTACAAACGTGTTGGATGCATTAGAAATTAATGGTAAATATTGTATTGTGTCATTTCACTTTTATTGTAAATAAGAATAGAATATGTTTCAGAACACTTCTACATTCATGTGGATGCTACTATGATTACGGATATCATACATGAATCGTGAATGAGTGAGAAAGTTACAGAGAAACACTGATCATATGTATATAAATACCCTCAATTAAAAGGTGACATTCTGTACTGTTGCCTCATATGAAACATTTGATCTCAAATCCAAAATGCTGGAGTATAGAGACAAATTAAACGTTTTAGCTTCACTGTCCAAATAAATACATAGTGGAGTGTATATCTGCTTTATTGAGTGTGTGTGTGAGAGAGGGTGTGTGTGAGAGAGGGTGTGTGTGTGTGCTTGCGCGCGTGTCTGTCTATGATGATTACTCTGTGAGTCCGGGCCAGAAGCTGACCAAGTGAAGTGGCACTTAACCCCTGTCTACAACTTTCATCAAATAAGCACATTTTACACCCCGAATACCGCTGACAATACACACCACGCAAATTACAAACAGGCCAAATAGCCCATTCTGTCTTAATTTCATTGTCGTTATTAAGTCGCTTTTTGAGATGCAATCTTTATTGCTGTCATGCTTAGTAGGCTGTTGTTGAGTGGGCATTATATCTTTATACCAATTCATTACAGAAATCACTTTAAAGCAAATATTTACTTAGTGTGCAAAGTGTGTGTGTTACCTAGTTTTGTGTAGAGTACTGTGTGTGAGTAACCTCTATCTGTGTACAGTACATGTGTGGGTGTGTGTGGTGTGTGTATGTGTCTGAGTGCATGCTTGCTTGTGTGTGTACGTTCATGTGTGTGTGTTACCTGTGTCTGTGTACAGTAGTGTATAGGTGATGTTCCCACTAGGTTTGGCTGGCTGGCTCCACTTGGCCCTGAGAGAGGTCGGTCCTTCACTATCAACCTCCAGCACCACGGGACCTACTGGGGCCATCTCCAACGTACGCCTCTCCACCTGGACAAACACACACACACACAAGCACACACGCAAGGAGAGACACATTATTATTATCATCATCATCATCATCAATTAATCAAACTAACTGCATGTGAAAAGTGCTTTTACAGACAGTTCAAAAATCCCTACCCCTCTACCTCCCGTGCCCCTCTACCTCCCCCTCTACCTCCCCTGCCCCTCTTCCACCCCCTCTACCTCCCCTGCCCCTCTACCGCCCCCTCTACCTCCCCTGCCCCTCTTCCACCCCCTCTACCTCCCCTGCCCCTCTACCACCCCCTCTACCTCCCCTGCCCCTCTACCTCCACTGCCCCTCTACCACCCCCTCTACCTCCCCTGCCCCTCTACCTCCCCTGCCCCTCTACCTCCACTGCCCCTCTACCTCCCCTGCCCCTCTACCCCCCCTGCCCCTCTACCTCCCCGGCCCCTCTACCTCCCCTGCCCCTCTACCACCCCCTCTACCTCCCCTGCCCCTCTACCTCCCCTGCCCCTCTACCTCCACTGCCCCTCTACCTCCCCAGCCCTCTACCCCCCCTGCCCCTCTACCTCCCCGGCCCCTCTACCTCCCCTGCCCCTCTACCACCCCCTCTACCTCCCCTGCCCCTCTACCACCCCCTCTACCTCCACTGCCCCTCTACCACCCCCTCTAACTCCCCTACCCCTCTACCTCCCCTGCCCCTCTACCTCCCCTGCCCCTCTACCTCCACTGCCCCTCTACCTCCACTGCCCCTCTACCTCCACTGCCCCTGTACCTCCACTGCCCCTGCTATCTTTCTCCTCTAGCCCCCTCCCTTCTGTCCCTCCTCAGCCCGTGCAGTGCAGTGTTGGCAGTGCTGCCTTTAGCCATATTGGCCCAGCCCATCCCAGGCCCTGACTCCCTGAGTGGCATTTCTCCCAAATGTCATCGTCACCAGACGGCCATTTATTGAACCCTAGAATCAATCACCTTTATAATGCCTGCCAGCTGACACACACACACACACACACACACACATTCACAACGCCTCACACACACACTCAGGCAAACATAGCCGCACACACACACACGTCAGCAGCATTATCATAATGCAAATGTGCCGTACACAACTAAAGGCTTAGCGCATAGACACCACGTGTAAGTGTGTGTTTGTGACAGTGAATGTGTGTGTGTATATTCATGTGTGTATGTGTGTGTGTGTGTGTGTGTGTGTGTGTGTGTGTGTGTGTGTGTGTGTGTGTGTGTGTGTGTGTGTGTGTGTGTGTGTGTGTGTGTGTGTGTGTGTGTGTGTGAGTGTGTGTATGTGACTCACCAGTGGTCCCAGGGCACAGCCCTGTGCGGTGCAGGCCTGTACTCTAAAGCTGTGTAGACTCCAGGGAGACAGGTGGTCAACAGAGAACCATAGGGAGGTAGAGTTCTGGACCAGCACACCGTTCATCCACACTCCATAGCTGCTGATCACTCCTAGAGGAGAGGAACACACACACACACACATGCAGACACACACACACACCCTGTCAGTAAACCAATCACAAGGAATTATCCTAATGTTATTACAGCCACATAAGGAAACAGCATGTCTCTTTTTCCTCCATACAGGGCTCAACAGATCATGTTTGTGGTAAGAACCTATTCTGTTTTAATTATGCGTCTGCCCAGAGAAAACCATTTCACGTCTGTGTAAAGAAATTGACAGTAATACATCTCCACACTTAAAATGTCCCATATTCAGCTGGTGTGCATCCAAAATGCCATCCTATTGCCTAATTAGTGCACTACATTTGACCAGAGTCCCATAGGGCTCCATAGCTCCGTAGTGCACTAAATAGGGAATAGGGTGTCATTTGGGCTGCAGAGCTGTGAGTGTTGTAATAAGCCCAGGTTGATGTGAAGCCTAATACATAACAGGCTCATTCTCCTGCTTGTCTCCATGTTTCCCACACTTTAATCCCCAGTGGGATTAGCCAACAAATCCCCAGGAAAATTGGGAAAAACTCCTCCAGACTTCTAGTGGTGTGGAACCAAGCAAATCGTATGGACTCCATATTGACTCCACATTATGAGCAGCCAGACGAATAGTACAACGCATTCTTTGAGAAGAATTAAAGCCTTTTGAAGGAGTTTTAAGTGCAAGATAATCGGGTAATTGTGTTGAAAGTTTTTTTTCATATTAAATGGCTGTCAGATTAGCAAGGCTGTCATTTATCACGTCTAATAGGTGTGGAGGGTTTACAGAGCCAAATGCTCTCACACTATAATATACACACTATATTATACACACTATAATATACACACTATGTTATACACACTATATTATATACACTATATTATATACACTATATTATATACACTATAATATACACACTATATTATACACACTATATTATACACACTATATTATTCACACTATGTTATACACACTATGTTATACACACTATATTATACACACTATATTATACACACTATGTTATACACACTATGTTATACACACTATATTATATACACTATATTATATACACTATAATATACACACTATATTATACACACTATATTATACACACTATATTATACACACTATATTATATACACTATATTATATACACTATATTATACACACTATATTATACACACTATATTATACACACTATATTATTCACACTATGTTATACACACTATGTTATACACACTATATTATACACACTATATTATACACACTATGTTATATACACTATAATATACACACTATAATATACACACTATATTATACACACTATAATATACACACTATGTTATACACACTATAATATACACACTATGTTATACACACTATGTTATACACACTATGTGATACACACTATGTGATACACACTATATTATACACACTATATTATACACACTATATTATACACACTATGTTATACATACTATATTATACACACTATATTATACACACTATATTATACACACTATATTATACAAACTATATTATACACACTATGTTATACACACTATGTTATACACACTATAATATACACACTATATTATACACACTATATTATACACACTATAATATACACACTATATTATACACACTATAATATACACACTATGTTATACACACTATGTTATACACACTATAATATACACACTATATTATACACACTATATTATAGACACTATAATATACACACTATATTATACACACTATAATATACACACTATATTATACACACTATATTTTACACACTATATTATACACACTATATTGTACACACTATGCATTATACACACATCTTACACATCACACACTATAATATACACACTATATTATACAAACTATATTATACACACTATATTAAACCCACTATGTTATACACACTATGCATTATACACACTATATTATACACACTATGTTATACACACTATGTTATACACACTATGTGATACACACTATATTATACACACTATGTTATACACACTATGTTATACACACTATATTATACACACTATATTATAGACACTATAATATACACTATAATATACACACTATGTTATACACACTATGTGATACACACTATATTATACACACTATATTATACACACTATATTATACACACTATATTATACACACTATGTTATACACACTATATTATACACACTATATTATACACACTATAATATACACACTATGTTATACACACTATGTTATACACACTATGCATTATACACACTATATTATACACACTATATTATACACACTATATTATACACACTATGTTATACACACTATATTATACACACTATAATATATACACTATATTATACACACTATGTTATACACACTATATTATACACAATATATTATACACACTATGTTATACACACTATATTATACACACTATATTATACACACTATATTATACACACTATAATATACACACTATAATATACACACTATATTATACACACTATGTTATACACACTATATTATACACACTATAATATATACACTATAATATACACACTATGTTATACACACTATATTATACACAATATATTATACACACTATGTTATACACACTATATTATACACACTATATTATACACACTATATTATACACACTATATTATACACACTATGCATTATACACACATCTTACACATCACACACTATAATATACACACTATATTATACACACTATAATATATACACTATATTATACACACTATATTATACACACTATATTAAACCCACTATGTTATACACACTATGCATTATACACACTATGCATTATACACACTATGCATTATACACACTATGCATTATACACACTATGTTATACACACTATGTTATACACACTATGTTATACACACTATATTATACACACTATAATATACACACTATGTTATACACACTATATTATACACACTATGTTATACACACTATAATATACACACTATGTTATACACACTATATTATACACACTATAATATACACACTATGTTATACACACTATGTTATACACACTATATTATACACACTATGTTATACACACTATATTATACACACTATATTATACACACTATGTTATACACACTATATTATACACACTATATTATACACACATCTTACACACCACACACACACTTTACACATCGTTCACACTATAAACACACTGAACATGTGAAACTGTGTATTCTAAAGGCTTTTATTGAGATAACAAAACTGTGAGGTTTTACTGAGCATTAAAGACATGCTCCGCAACTTTGGCTACTACTAAGTATTTTTAAAACCTCCCACTTTGGACTGAATGTGTCAATGTGTAGTTCATACATGCATAATCTATGAGCAGAATTACTGTCTTAACTTAATTAGCCACAAAACCCCTCGCTTGAAAGCGACTGTTCACTGGAAGCTGTGCAGCCGCATTTTCCCTCCATTTCCCCCCACGTGGGCCAGCCCCCTAGCAATTCCAGTTCCAGCCAATGAGCTTCAGCCCCTTGCCATTTGAGTGACAGAAAGAGACCAATGACGTGGTGCACATACAGTATCAGCACATATGTGACGTAGGAAGTGAGCGCTACTTTCAGAACCGCTAGCTAAAAGGTATACAAAACATCCAGAGAATCTGTTAAAGGGAAATTAAAAGGGTAAAGAGGAAGTCTTCAGTAATTCTGAATCTACAACTGAATTTGGCTTTTTATGAATGGGAAGCAGGGTTGGAATTAAATCAGAATTTAATAGAGAATGCCACATAAATCACAATTCAATTCTTGAATTTGAATTAAAGTACTTAACCCTTCACCTGTATAGGGGTTGATTTGGGCACTGACAAATGCCTAAATTGGAACATAGTGGCTGTACGGTTACATGCTATACATGACGTCAGGGCTCTGGCTCTGCGCTTCACAGCACTGTATGAGTTTTGACTGACAAGACGTCCTGAACTTGAGCACCGTCCACGGCAAGAAGTTGCCCCCATCCCTCCCGCTAATTGGGCAACTTTTGCAAATGTTTTGTTGTCTGAGTGAGGGAAATGCTGTAAATGAAGAGGACTGGATGTATTTAGAAAGATGACAAGATAAAAATAGATGTGCACTTCACATTTCATGTCATATACTGTAATATGATCGCTATGTTTGATGTACAGTTCCAAGATGACATGGCATCATACCCTGGGTTGTTCTGAACAGAATGAGTCTGTGTTTGTCTATTATGAAAAAAATGTGCCTGAATTGCATTGTGAAAGCCTAACACTGTAATATCATATTTTACAACATAGCTTGTCATGTTGGCAGTAGAACAAGCTTTCAAATGATGCCCATCTGACCCAGATTGTGATTTATAATGGCCCGTTTTTGGACTGTGTAAACAACAACAGTAACTGTGTGATGGTGGGGATGCAGGATTGTGTTCCAAACAAAATAACTACAAGTGTGTTTCTCTAATTCATAAAAGGCCCAGCTAGGAGAGCTCAAAACAGCACCTTATAGTTGAAGACTCTTCTTTAAGTCATAAAAGTGTATTGAAAGTACTTTGCACACTTTGGAGAGGAGTGTGGACACTTGGAGACAGCTGTTAGACTACTCACTCAAACCCTTGTAATATTTTTGTTTTATGTAGCACCTACCCCACATTTTCCATGAATAGTCTTATCATGTTACTGAAAGTATTCAGAGTATTTTCAGATTTCATAATCAACAAATGTGGTGAAAAGTACAGTAAATGTCAAATACACATAAAACAGTGTAATCTTTGGATTCAGTCTTGTGTGAAGTGCACTGTTGTGTCCTCAACTTTGGTCTAATAATTGTCCCATACTCTCCAAACTGTTCCCTTTCAATTAATACCATGGTTGTGCATATGCTTTTCCTATTTCTTCTGAAGGAAACATTCAAATGTAGCCCTATCTATATAGGCCAATTCCCACGAGTGTAAAGGGATACAGAAATGCAATTTGAATTTGAATGAAAGAAAATATAATTGAATTCAGTGAAATTCAATTCAATTCAAATGCCTTTTCTGTTCTATATTAGGTGTGGTCTATACAAATATACATCTACATAAAACACCAAACATGTCGTTATATACATAAGTATAAAAGATTGCTGAAAAAATAGATTTTCATGACAAACTCTTAAAATGAATGATCAAGGAAAACCAAACCTGTATTCAAATATTCAAATAAGTTATTATATTTCATTAATCACTTACATTTTGTTCAATATGTGGAAAATACTACATTTCCCGGAATGCATCAGTTCCATAATTTGAAAATCAACACCCAATGGCTACTCCGTCACAAAAAGCTTAGAGCTGTGATCTGAATAATGTTACTTACCACCAGTCAAATTCACTAAGGGGGCTTTGGATGCAAGGACTGTTGGGCAAAATAGCTCTGTCATTAGTTTAGCATCAAGTTGAGTTTTAGCTAACGTTTCAGTAAACAAGTCTAAGGCTCGGCTAGGCTAATGCTAAGTGACAGAGCAATTGTCCAATAAGTTTTAAATGGGTTGTTTACATATGTATTGGTTGGAAACATTGAAATAAAACCCAACATTTTTTCGGGGGTTATAATGGGATGATCAGTAGTTCGGAGGTCAAGAGGCATATACAATATAAGTGATATCATGGGGTTTACATTGTATCCAAAAAGTACAAGTCCGCAAAATCTTTGTACCAATCACGGATTGTGGCATTAGAATACAAAACACAATATATTAGTTAGGGTCTAATATAACTGCATTTTTTGTCGATAAAATATAATGGTCTATTCTAAGCACTAAGGTTAAAAGAGGATATGAACATTGTTTCCAGAGAAAAGTGATATATTGTTGGTATCTGGAAGTGTACCTGTCAGATTCAATGAAACACTCATGTTTTATTTTCAACTCATGAGTTGAATGGGAGTGGATTCAAACATTCTGAATGGAGCTCAACTCTGATGGGAAGGTTACAAAAAGTAGTGTGATCTTTGATAAAAATTAATTTATTTGGCAGACAAATACAATTAAAGTGTTTGAATAAAACAATGTATACATTTGTTAGACATCAACATTTTCAGCACGAAAGCGAACATATTTATTTTGGAAATATCTTTTTGCTGTTAAAGTAAGAGTATTGATTACCATAGAATGTTGTCAAGAACAAATTAAGAGTGAGTTTCATTTTAAGCTGTGTATTTTCTCCTAAGAGCATGTACCAAGCCATAACGTGACTGCACATAGTTTATGATCTTTCGACTGTTGTCAAGAAATACAGACATCGTTGTGGACACGTGTTGCTACAGATGGCAATCCTACCAACAACTAGATTTCCTATCTAACTCAGAGCAAGCTTACGTGTGATGTTTTGTTGTATACCATACATTGTTCTGATAAGAGTGTCTACTAAATAACTGATCGTCAGCGTTTGTACCTGAGCTATGTTACACCTGTTATAATACATCAAATCAAAAAAGGGGAACTTTACGAAATAAATAATGTCTGATTGTGTACGTGCTTTTTATGCATGTGTGTACGTGCTTAATATTTGAGTGCGTGAATGAGGTAGGCAGCTCTCTCCTATGTGTTCCCAGCCTGCAGTTCACAGCTTCAGTCAAAAGAGAGCACTTGCCATCCACTTAAAGAAGCAGCAAGCTCTTACCAACTCTCTCTCTCTTTCTCTCGATCTATCGTTCTCTCTCCCCCCTCTCTCTTGCTCTCTCTCTATATATCTCTCTCTCCCTCTATCACTCTTCCCTCTCTCTCTTTCTCCCTCTCTCCCCCTCTCTCTCTTTCTCTTTGTCCCTCACTCTGTCTCTCCCTTTCTCTCTCTCTCTCTCCCTCCATATTCACAATACTTTTACAATCACTTATCTAAAAGTGTCTGTGACGTGTGCAGCATTCCAGAACAGATGTTGAGTGCTGTGACTAGCCTCCCTCAATTTTGGTAAACATCTCCCATTTTTGCACTGTCAAAATGTCCCTGTCAGTGTGTCGAGCTGGAGGAGTGCATACAAATACAAAGCGTGTGTACCTCAGTATGTCGTCCCTGTCCAACTTCCCCTCCACCTATGATCCTTTAATTGACCAACTAGTTTGGGTACAAGATTCTCTGGTCTGGTGAAAGCAAGATTGAACTCTTTGGCTTGAATGCCAAGCGTCACGTCTGGAGGAAACCTGACACCATCTCTACGGTGAAACATGGTGGTGGCAGCATCATGCTGTGGGGATGTTTTTCAGTGGCAGGGACTGGGAGACTAGTCAGGATCAAGGGAAAGATGAACGGAGCAAAGTACAGAGATCCTTGATGAAAACGTGCTCCAGAGCGCGACTTCAGGCTGGGGCGAGGGTTCACCTTCCAACATGACAACAACCCTAAGCACACAGCCAAGACAACGCAGGAGTGGCTTCGGGACAAGTCTCTGAATGTGCTTGAGTGGCCCAGCCAGAGCTCGGACTTGAACCTGATCAAACATCTCTGGAGAGACTTGAAAATAGCTGTGCAGCAACGCTTCCCATCCAACCTGACAGAGCTTGAGAGGATCTGCAGAGAAGAATGGGAGAAACTCCCCAAATACAGGTGAGCCAAGCTTGTAGCGTCAAACCCAAGAAGACTCGAGGCTGTAATCGCTGACAAAGGTGCTTCAACAAAGTACTGAGTAAAGGGTCTGAATACTTATGTAAATGTGATATTTCCGATTAAAAAAAAAAAAAAAATAGCAAACATTCGTAAAAACCTGTTTTTTCTTTGTCATTATGGGGTATTGTGTGTAGATTGCTGAGTTTTTTTAATTTATTTTTGAATCAATTTTAGAATAAGGTTGTAACCTAACAAAATGTGGAAAAGTCAAGGGGTCTGAAAACTTTCCGAAGGCACTATATATCTAGTACATATAATATGAATTTATATAGCCAATAGTAAACAATTAAGAATTTTTCCTCTGTCACGCTAACCAATTATCAATTGTTCCTCATTCCCACCTCACCCCCCTCTCCCCCCTTTCACCTAATCATAACCCTTCTCCACCTCTTTACCGTTGGGTGTGTCTGGGGGTGTCCAGGTAATGTTGAGGGCATGGGGGGAGAGAGGAATGACGTAGGGGGCAGGGATGTTTTCAGGGGTGCTCTCCTCTGTGTGAGCCTCACTAGGGGGGCTGAAGGAACAGCCTCCCCCCGTACACGCCTAAACACATGGGAAACACACAGGAAACAAGGTTTACAAGACAAAGGTGAGTGTTTCATTTGGACACAAAAAGGTATGTATAGATATAATAACATTAATACATTTAATAATGAGATATTAAATGTAACACATGACACAGTATAATGTAATCCTCATATATAACTGAGAGTGTACGTGTGTGTACTCACAGTGACAGTGAAGTTGTAGGTGGTGCCTGGTGTCAGGTTACGGAGGGTGTGGTCTTCAAACAGTTCTGAGCTGTTATACACACACACTGGCTCCTCCCCTTCTACTGACAGGTACACACTGTAGAACTCTAACACCCCATTCACCTGCTCAGGACGAGACCACCTGGAGAGAGAGGGAGGGAGGGAGGGAGGGAGGGAGGGAGAGAGGGAGGGAACTTTTATTAGCGCTCGGGGAATGGAAATTATAGGTTTTTTGGAGGTTTTTGAATAACTTCCTTAAAACTTTCACTGAATGTTTCAATAAGACTTTTAATAACGCTACTAGATTATTTTGGGTAAACTTTTTGTTACTCCAAGCACAGATAGGACACAGATAGGAAATTATTTTCCTTAGGCGTTAATCATGAAAACACATTTCTTTTTTTGTGACACAGCATCAGTGAGATTCAAACCTATAACTTTCTGTTTTCTCACCATGGAATTAATCCAGTGCGCCGCCAGGATGGAGCTAGCGTGCTATGCTTTTTTATGCATATACAGCTGCTCATTTCAGTCTATTCAAACAGAGCCCATTTTAAATTAAACAGGCACACATTAAGATCAGGTGTGGCCGATTAGTGGGTGCGGACAACACACCTGAACACACTTAATAAGATAGAGGGTTTTGTTGATGCTGAGAACATATATATAATATATATAATACATATATATAATATAATATATATATATGTTTTTAAATTACATTCTTAGAACATTCAGTGAATGTTAATAAAGTTTCTTTGTGTTTTTTTATGGAAAGTTTTCACGTTCTGAGAATGGAATGCATGTTTTTAAATAACATTCTTAGAATGTTCTCTAGATGTTACTAAAGTTTCCTTGTGGTTTTTATGGAAAGTTTCCTAACATTCTCAGAACAATTTGAGAACATAACTTAAATAGAATAAAACCATGAAGAAACATGTGGGAAACATTATACTGAAGTACTGAAATTCCCACAGAAGAATGTTGTTATTACTATAAATTGTTCCAAAGTACCATTCCCGGAAAGTTGTATGCAAAATAACCATAGGACAACCACACTCTCACCAACATATAGTTCTCAGAACGTTATGTGCTAGCTGGGTAAATATAGAACAGAGGACACCTCTATCTGAGGAGGGACCAAGGAGAGAGAGAGACAGAGACTTGTGATGCTCTTTATTGAGACATCTTATTTTTAAAATGTAACTAGGCAAGTCAGTTAAGAACAAACTCTCGGTGAGTGGCCCAACACTCCAACCACTACGCTACCTGCCACCCCGACTGACTTAAAACCACAACAAAACCCCAGTGAAATCTCACCCCATAAAAAACTGCACCAACTCAATACCAAACCACCATACCAGTACATGTACCAAACCAGACACATATATTTTTCTTTGTTATTAACAATAATTCATTTCCCAAACATTACTGGCATTTATGTGTTCTTGTTCTAATTGGCCCACAGCCCCATTGAAGGCCACTCCGTTAGGAGCACTTACAATTCTAATTGGCCTAAGACCCAATAGGCACCACTCCTTAGGACCACACATTTTTCTAATTGGCCCAGGGCTCAGGAGAGACCCCGCCCCCCTAGGACCACCTTCAATGTGAGCCATTTTGAGAAGTGATGAATGTATCCAGTGGTTGGTATGACTGATGAGTGTGTTACTGTACAATTAGCCTGACTAACTAATCTATCACATTACTCAGCTCATGTATACTGTGTCGATAGTGGCAGTAATTCATCATAGTAGGTAGTGAAACCAGAGAGGAGTTTTTATACAATGATTTTATAATTTATTTAAAAATAGGGCTGTTTAGAAACAACTCAGGAGAAAATACAGAGCAAACACATCATATAGGCTAATATAAATGTGAAATTGACACCTATTAAAAGCTACAGTATATTCATTTCAAAGGGTAACAAAGTGAGATTTTGCCATTGCAAAAACTATATCTGATGTGTGTAGCGTGTACTGTAAGCGTGCGTTGGACAGAAAAGTGTGCGTGCTGGCCTGTGTAGGTACGCGTGGGCTGGCCAAGCGAGGGCAGGGGGGAGAGGAGAATGTTTTCTGCTGATATTGTTTTGTGCACATCCAGCAGGCAGGCCTCTCAACCTTTCTCACAGGCAGATTGCAACACAACAAAAGAATATTGAACACGTATGATCCCTCCACCTTGCCTATTAGGATTCTGCTAACAAGGCAGTACCTCTCAGCTCACAGGCCACAGCTACAGCATCAAAGGAGAGAAACAGAGAGAGAGATATAGCATTTTTAATGTCAAATTACAGCAAAACAACTCTTTTTTTCTCTCTCTAATCTCTAATCCCTCTCAATTTCTTTCTGTCATCACTTCTTTCTCTCACCAGTCTCCCATTGGAAAATAGAATCTCTCTCTTTGTGTGTGTATGCATGGGTGTGTGTACTCCTATGTCCTCTATGTATTCTCCTTGTCCTTTTACTAGGGGTGTGACAAATACAGAAAATGTCTTAACGTTAAAACACCAATTTTTTGTTATCTGTTCTCCATTAAAACAAGAAGAAGAATGAACAAAATACCACGTGAATTCACTGCTGCTGCTAGCAACGGTGTGGGTCTCTCGGTATGTCTCCTTCAGATGGTAAAGCATTGCACCTGGACTACCATTACTGTACAACTTCAGTAAAGCATTGCCTATCATCAATGAGTAGGCTAGGATATTCTACACTCAACAGACTGAAGACTGAACACACACTCACATTATTAGCGAAGAGGTAGAGCAGGTGAGCTAGCGCGAGGCTGTATCGCATTAGTGGAAACCAAGACTGTTCTCAGGGCAGGTCTGCCGGTTTTGACTAGCAGAAGTGACTTTTCGTAGCAGGTTAGGAGAACTTACGCAGCAGGTTAGGAGAATTAACGTGGCAGGTTAAGAGAATTCGGTTAAGGTTAGGAAAAGGTTGGGGTTAGCTAAACTTGTCCCAGACGACACGACAACCAGGCCTTCCCTGAGAAATGTCTTGGTTTCCACTAGTGTGATGCTGCCAGTGCAAGGGAGAGAGAGGAAGGGGCAGGCAGAAAGAACCGTGGAGCACAGTGTCTTCAGAAAGTATTTATACCCCTTGACTTATTCCACACTTTGCTGTTACAGCCTGAACTCAAAATTGATTAAATATATATATTTTTCTATTTACACGCAATAACCGAAAATTACAAAGTGAAAACATTTATTTAGACATTTCTGCAAATTGATTGAAAATAAAATACAGAAATATAAAATTTACATAAGTATTCACAACCATGAGTGAATACATGTTAGAATCACCTTTGGCAGCAATTACAGTTCAACTTGGTTTAACTAGCCAAGTCAGTTATGAACAAATTCTTATTTACAACAGCCTAGGAACAGTGGGTTAAACTGCCTTGTTCAGGGCAGAACAACAGATTTTTACCTTGTCAGCTCAGGGATTCGATCTAGCAATCTTTCGTTTACTGGCCCAAAGCTCTAACCACTAGGCTACCTGACGCCTCTAAGAGCGTTGCCCATTATTCTTTTCAAAATTCTTCAAGCTCTGTCAAATTGGCTGTTGATCATTGCTAGACAAGCATTTTCAAGTCTTGCCATAGATATATTTTCAAGCAGATTTAAGTCAAAACTGTAACACGGCCAGTCGGAAACATTCACTGTCTTCTTGGTAAGTAACTTCAGTGTTGATTTGGCCTTGTATTTTAGGTTATTGTACTGCTGAATTCATCTCCCAGTGTCTGGTGGAAAGCAGACTGAACCAGGTTTTCCTCTAGGACTTTGCCTGTGCTTAGCTCCATTCCATTAATTTTTTTATCCTGAAAAACTCCCCAGTCCTTAATGATTACAAGCATACCTGTAACATGATGCAGCCACCACTATGCTTGAAAATATGAAGAGTGGTACTCAGTAATGTGTTGTATTGGATTTGCCACAAACATAACACTTTCTATTCCGGACAAAAAAGTGAACTGCTTTGCCCCATGTTTTGCAATATTACTTTAGTGCCTTGTTGCAAACAGGATGCATGTTTTGGAATATTACTTTAGTGCCTTGTTGCAAACAGGATGCATGTTTTGCAATATTACTTTAGTGCCTTGTTGCAAACAGGATGCATGTTGTGGAATATTACTTTAGTGCTTTGTTGCAAACAGGATGCATGTTTTGGAATATTACTTTAGTGCCTTGTTGCAAACAGGATGCATGTTTTGGAATATTACTTTAGTGCCTTGTTGCAAACAGGATGCATGTTTTGGAATATTACTTTAGTGCTTTGTTGCAAACAGGATGCATGTTTTGGAATATTACTTTAGTGCTTTGTTGCAAACAGGATGCATGTTTTGGAATATTACTTTAGTGCCTTGTTGCAAACAGGATGCATGTTTTGCAATATTACTTTAGTGCCTTGTTGCAAACAGGATGCATGTTTTGGAATATTACTTTAGTGCTTTGTTGCAAACAGGATGCATGTTTTGCAATATTACTTTAGTGCTTTGTTGCAAACAGGATGCATGTTTTGCAATATTACTTTAGTGCCTTGTTGCAAACAGGATGCATGTTTTGCAATATTACTTTAGTGCCTTGTTGCAAACAGGATGCATGTTTTGGAATATTACTTTAGTGCTTTGTTGCAAACAGGATGCATGTTTTGCAATATTACTTTAGTGCCTTGTTGCAAACAGGATGCATGTTTTGCAATATTACTTTAGTGCCTTGTTGCAAACAGGATGCATGTTTTGGAATATTACTTTAGTGCTTTGTTGCAAACAGGATGCATG
Organism: Salmo trutta; assembly: GCF_901001165.1. Lineage (NCBI taxonomy): Eukaryota > Metazoa > Chordata > Actinopteri > Salmoniformes > Salmonidae > Salmo > Salmo trutta. The sequence continues at coordinate 28,538,604 of NC_042989.1, forward strand.
TTTTGGAATATTTATATTGTTTACAGGCTTCCTTCTTTTCCCTCTGTCAAATTAGGTTGGTATTGTGGAGTATTACAATGTTGTTGATTCATTCTCAGTTTTCTCTTATCACAGCCATTAAACTGTAATTGTTTTTTAAAGTCACCATCGGTTTCCTTCCTCTCCAGTAACTGAGTTAGGAAGGACACCTGTATCTTTGGAGTGACTGGGTGTATTGATACACCATTCAAAGTGTAATTAATAACTTCACCATGCTCAAAGGGTTATTCAATGTCTGTTTTTTTTTACCCATCTAGCAATAGGTTCCATTCTTTGTGAGGCACTGGAAAACCTCTCTGGTCTTTGTGGTTGAACCCGTGGTTTTAATTCACTGCTCAACTGAGGGACCTTACAGATAATTCTATGTGTGAGGTACAGAGATGAGGTAGTCATTCAAAAATGATGTTAAACACTATTATTGCACACAGAGTGAGTCCATGCAACTTATTATGTGACCTGTTAAGCACATTTATACTCCTAAACGTATTCAACCTTCCCATAACAAAGGGGTTGAATGCTGATTGACTCAAGACATTTTAGCTTTTCATTTTTCATTAATTTGTACAACTTTTGAAAAACATTATTCCACTTTGACATTATGGGGTATTGTGTGTAGGCCAGTGACACAAAATCTAAATGGTATCCATTTTAAATTCAGGCTGTAACAACAGAAGTCAAGAGTTGTGAATACTTTCCGAAGGCAATGTATGTCTTGGTAATCTGTGTATCTTGCCTTCCGTGCCTCGCAAATTCACCAAAGTAGCTTAAAGTTTGCCTCTTGCCTCTTCCTCTCAGAAAATAATGTTTTGTGATAACTGCACTTTGATATTAAATGAATGTTGTTTTTTGGATATTCATTTTTCTAAATGGTAAGGATCCCAATGTCGTGTAACGGTTTTAATGTTCAACCCCCAACCTTTTACCTTGTGTGGTCATCAGTAAAGTGCTGACATTTCCCTGAGAGAGAGATCAGTGTTTCTCACCCTAACCTGCCGGCCTCACTCTCCCTCTGACACACTGTCTGCATACACTTTTCTGTATTCTGATTTATTCATTCACCCTCTGCTGTTCTCTTCTCCACCCTCTCTCCGGTGTGTGTCGCGCTGCCCTCCTGCTGTGGGTCTTAAGTGATGGTGGCCAGGGGCTCTAATGGCACACACACTCTATAATATAGAGACTCATACAGTCTCTCTCTCTCTCTCTCTCTCTCTCTCTCTCTCTCTCTCTCTCTCTCTCTCTCTCTCTCTCTCTCTCTCTCGTTGGAGGACAGTCAATGCCATGTAGTCTGAAGCCATCTATCTACCTATAAGCCCACAGTCTTTCTAAAGGTGTCATATTCAATGACATGGAGAGTTGTTTATGGCTATATTACCCTTCTCAGAGATACACACACACACACACACACACACACACATCCCTATGCTGTACCTCAGTGGTGTGTATGGAGCAGTTACACACCTATTCCTATACAGAATCTATAAACAACATCTCCACTTTGAGGATCATAGACATTCAAGATACTTGTATTATTATGTAGTAACATAGGTGGTGCAGTTATATGTATGTGTGTGTGTATGTGTAATATATACTGTATATACTGTATACACCTTCTCTATTAATATACTTTGCCTTTCGGAAAGTATTCAGACCTCTTGACTTTTTCCACACTTTGTTAGGTTACAGCCTTATTCTAAAATTGATTAAATTGTTTTTTTCCTCATCAATCTACACACAATACCTAATAATGACAAAGCAAAAACAGGTTTTTAGAAATGTTTGCTCATTTATATAAAATAACAAAATAGAGATATCACATTTATATAAGTATTCAGACCCTTTACTCAGTACTTTGTTGAAGCACCTTCGGCAGCAATTACAGCGTCGAGTCTTGTTGGGTATGACATTACAAGCTTGGCACACCTGTATTTGGGGAGTTTCTCCAATTCTTCTCTGCAGATCCTCTCAAGCTCTGTCAGGTTGGATGGGGAGCGTTGCTGCATAACTATTTTCAAGTTTCTCCAGAGATGTTCAATCGTGTTCAAGTCCAGGCTGGGCCACTCAAGGACATTCAGAGACTTGTCCCGAAGCCACCCCTACGTCGTCTTGGCTGTGTGCTTAGGGTCATTGTCCTGTTGGAAGGTGAACCTTTGCCCCAGTCTGAGGTCCTGAGCACTTCGGAGCAGGTTTTCATCAATGATCTCTCTGTACTTTGCTCCGTTCACCTTTGCCTCGATCCTGACTAGACTCCCAGTCCCTGCCGCTGAAAAACATCCAAACAGCATTATGCTGCCACCACCATGCTTCACCGTAGGGATGGTGCCAGGTTTCCTTGATTTCATGAGACCAGAGAATCTTGTTTCTCATGGTCGGAGAGTCTTTAGGTGCCTTTGGCAATCTCCAAGCCGGCTGTCATGTTCCTTTTACTGAGGAGTGGCTTCTGTCTGGTCACTCTACCATAAATGCCTGATTGGTGGAGTGCTGATGGTTATCCTTCTGGAAGGTTCTTTAGAACTCTGTCAGAGTGACCATCGGGTTCTTGGTCATCTCCCCGACTAAGGCCCTTATCCCCCGATTGCTCAGTTTGGTCAGCTCTAGGAAGAGTCTTGGTGGTTCCATTTAAGAATGATGGAGGCCACTGTGTTCTTGGGGACCTTCAACCCTGCATAATCCTGTCTCGAAGCTCTATGGACAATTCCTTCAATCTCATGGCTTGGTTTTTGCTCTGACGTGCACTGTCAACTGTGGAACCTTATATAGACAGGTGGGTGCCTTTCCAAATCACGTCAAATCAATTGAACTGGGCTACAATCAAGTTGTAGAAACATCTCAAGGATGATCAATGGAAACACAATGTACCTAGCCTCAATTCTGTCACATAGCAAATTGTCTGAATAGTTATGTAAATAAGGTATTTCTTATTTTTAAATTTGTATACATTTGCAAACATTTCTAAAAACCTGTTATCGCGTTGTCATTATGGGGTATTGTGTGTAGATTGCTGAGGGAAAAAAACTATGTAATCAATTTTAGAATAAGGTTGTAATGTAACAAAATGTGGAAAAAGTCAAGGGGTCTGACTGAATACTTTCCCAAGTCACTGTATATATATTTATTTCGGATATTGCTCGCTCTGATATTTCTTAATTTCAAGATTTGTTTATTTTTCTGGATTATGTGTGTATTGTATTTTTTGTATTGCTAGGTATTACTGCACTGTTGGAGCTAGAAACACAAGTATTTTGCTGCACCTGCGAAAACATCTGTGTACACAAAAAAATAAACTTTGATTTGTGCAGTGCTAGTAGAGGTGTGTGTGTGTGTACTACTCAGTGGAGATGTGTGTGTACTACTCAGTAGAGATGTGTGTGTGTACTACTCAGTAGAGATGTGTGTGTACTACTCAGTAGAGATGTGTGTGTGTACTACTCAGTAGAGATGTGTGTGTGTACTATTCAGTAGAGATATGTGTGTACTACTCAGTAGAGGTGTGTGTGTACTACTCAGTAGAGATGTGTGTGTACTACTCAGTAGAGATGTGTGTGTGTACTACTCAGTAGAGGTGTGTGTGTGTACTACTCAGTAGAGGTGTGTGTGTGTACTACTCAGTAGAGATGTGTGTGTGTACTACTCAGTAGAGATGTGTGTGTACTACTCAGTAGAGATGTGTGTGTGTACTACTCAGTAGAGATGTGTGTGTGTACTACTCAGTAGAGATGTGTGTGTGTACTACTCAGTAGAGATGTGTGTGTACTACTCAGTAGAGATGTGTGTGTACTACTCAGTAGAGAGGTGTGTGTACTACTCAGTAGAGATGTGTGTGTACTACTCAGTAGAGGTGTGTGTGTGTACTACTCAGTAGAGATGTGTGTGTGTACTACTCAGCAGAGATGTGTGTGCGTACTACTCAGTAGAGATGTGTGTGTACTACTCAGTAGAGATGTGTGTGTTTACTACTCAGTAGAGATGTGTGTGTGTACTACTCAGTAGAGATGTGTGTGTACTACTCAGTAGAGATGTGTGTGTACTACTCAGTAGAGATGTGTGTGTACTACTCAGTAGAGGTGTGTGTGTACTACTCAGTAGAGGTGTGTGTGTGTACTACTCAGTAGAGATGTGTGTGTACTACTCAGTAGAGATGTGTGTGTACTACTCAGTAGAGATGTGTGTGTACTACTCAGTAGAGGTGTGTGTGTGTACTACTCAGCAGAGATGTGTGTGTGTACTACTCAGTAGAGATGTGTGTGTACTACTCAGTAGAGATGTGTGTGTACTACTCAGTAGAGATGTGTGTGTACTACTCAGTAGAGGTGTGTGTGTACTACTCAGTAGAGATGTGTGTGTGTACTACTCAGTAGAGATGTGTGTGTGTACTACTCAGTAGAGATGTGTGTGTGTACTACTCAGTAGAGATGTGTGTGTACTACTCAGTAGAGGTGTGTGTGTACTACTCAGTAGAGATGTGTGTGTGTACTACTCAGTAGAGATGTGTGTGTGTACTACTCAGTAGAGATATGTGTGTGTACTACTCAGTAGAGGTGTGTGTGTACTACTCAGTAGAGAGGTGTGTGTGTACTACTCAGTAGAGGTGTGTGTGTGTACTACTCAGTAGAGAGGTGTGTGTGTACTACTCAGTAGAGGTGTGTGTGTGTACTACTCAGTAGAGAGGTGTGTGTGTACTACTCAGTAGAGATGTGTGTGTGTACTACTCAGTAGAGATGTGTGTGTGTACTACTCAGTAGAGATATGTGTGTGTACTACTCAGTAGAGAGGTGTGTGTGTACTACTCAGTAGAGATGTGTGTGTACTACTCAGTAGAGAGGTGTGTGTACTACTCAGTAGAGATGTGTGTGTGTGTACTACTCAGTAGAGATGTGTGTGTGTACTACTCAGTAGAGGTGTGTGTGTACTACTCAGTAGAGATGTGTGTGTACTACTCAGTAGAGAGGTGTGTGTACTACTCAGTAGAGATGTGTGTGTGTACTACTCAGTAGAGGTGTGTGTGTGTACTACCCAGTAGAGATGTGTGTGTGTACTACTCAGTAGAGATGTGTGTGTACTACTCAGTAGAGGTGTGTGTGTACTACTCAGTAGAGATGTGTGTGTGTACTACTCAGTAGAGATGTGTGTGTGTGTACTACTCAGTAGAGATGTGTGTGTACTACTCAGTAGAGATGTGTGTGTACTACTCAGTAGAGATGTGTGTGTGTACTTACTGTATGTAGACGGTGCGGGAGTCTAGCACGGTGAGGCTGGGAGGCTCCATGTCTCCAGGTGGCTGCTGGGAGGTGAGCAGGGTGACCTGGGAGCTGTTAGAGCAGCCCGCCGCCGTACACACACTCAGCACGAACATATGGGGAGAATACACACCTAAACCTGCAACACACACAAGTTTTTAACAGACGCTTCAAAATGGTTCATACAGAAACCAACAAGATCTCATAGCTTCCCTTCGAAATTCAATGTATTATGGATGACCGTTTATTGTGTAGTGTTAGGGCAAAAAAACAAAACGTAGTTTGGGGAAGGCTCTGCAAATCAACCGACCTTATACCATAAAGTATCAACTATTATCACTGATTTTTCAATACCTTTTCAAACGTCTGAAATCAAACTGTATTTGTAGTGATCAGGCTGACAGAAACATGGTCTGAAAGTCCAAAATAAAGCAGAGACATACATGTTTTCAGTCTGCAGACACTATACCACCCTTCAGGATTTCCACAATAGGGAATAGGACAAGGGGTTGTCTACACACACACACACACACACACACACACACACACACACACACACACACACACACACACACACACACACACACACACACACACACACCGCGAGCCCACAGTGGGCGGATTTGTTGGTTATTTGTAGTGTTTGGCAGGACGCAGGGCAGCTGACTGAGAGCTGTGTGTTTCAAAGAGACAATGAGGAAATACTCTACAGTCAGGGAGGAAGGGGGAGAGGAGATGAGAGAAAGAAGGAGGAAGGGGAGAAAGAAAGGGTAGAGAATTGGGCGCAGGAGGGAAAGAGGAGAACAAAAGAAGGAAGAGAGGAGGAGAGTGAGAGGAGGAAGGGGAGAGAGCAGAGAAGGGAGAGCAGAGAGAAGAAAAAAATTTGAACGGGAGAGAGAAAGGAGAAAAGAATGGCAGGGAATCCAAACTCTCAGCAGGGGGTCCACTACAATGCGCTGACAATACACACACACACACACACACACACACACACACACACACACACACACACACACACACACACACACACACACACACACACACACACACACAATTAGACAGAGGAGAGAATATAGGGTGGGTAAGAGATGGTAGGAATGAGAGGAAGATAACTATAGGGGAAGAAAGAATGGGGCTGGAATAGACTTACTACATAAAGAAATCTACCTTAAAACAGATCCTAAATCTGGTGGGAAACACGCTTACATCTCTCCTTCCTCCTAAACTCTGGACGGACTTCTGACATACAGCGAATAGTAGCTACAGTTTGTTAATTTATTATCTTTACATTAAGTATAGGTGAAGTGTTTTTATTTAATTTTAGTGCATACATTTGTGTTGTCTATACAGTTAAACATGATGCTACTTCTCCAGAGTAGAGATACTGTGTAGGAGATGCCTGTAATACAGCTCTGTGTCTGTAATGGCATTAAGCCCATATAATTACCACACTCATAATCCTCATAATCACTATGAACATCAGACACACTGTATTACCACATTACTGATAATACCAGTCTCCACGATTACCTCTCACTATTAACAGCACAGAGAGAGCGAGAGAGAGAGTGTGTGTGTGTGTGGAAGAGAGTGTGTGTGAGTGTCTGTGTGAGAGAGAGAGTGTGTGTGAGTGTCTATGTGTGTGTGTGTGTGTGTAGGTATGAGAGAGTGTGTGTGAGTGTCTATGTGTGTGTGTGAGAGAGAGAGAGTGTGTGTGAGTGTCTATGTGTGTGTGTATGTGTGAGAGAGAGAGAGTGTGAGAGAGAGAGAGAGAGTGTGAGAGAGAGAGTGTGAGAGAGAGAGAGCGAGAGAGAGAGAGAGAGAGAGAGAGAGAGAGAGAGAGAGAGAGAGAGAGAGAGAGAGAGAGAGAGAGAGAGAGAGTGAGTGTCTATGTGTATGTGTGAGAGAGAGAGTGTGTGTGTGTGTCTATGTGTGTGTGTTATTCCCCTGGCAAGTTAGAGATGCTCTGTCTCTTTCAAATGCTAATCCCCCTTTTCATTTAGTTTTTCTTCACTCTTCCCTCTTTCATGTAGCACTCATCCCTCTGCACTGACAGGGAAGCAGTGGCAGGACTATCCACACACACACACACACACACACACACACACACACACACACACACACACACACACACACACACACACACTCTCTCTCTCTCTCTCTCTCTCTCATTCTCTCCCTCACTCTCTTGCCTCTCTCCTCTCTCTCTCCTCTCTCTATTTGTCTTTCTCTCCTCTCACCAGTGATATTGAGGTGTGTGTTGTTCCCTTGGTAGAGTAGTTGTCCATTGTGGTATAACAGGTAGTCAGTGATGAGACCATTGGGTCTGGCAGGGGGACCCCAGGACACAGCCAGAGAGGAGGGGGTTGACACAGCACTGGGAGGGGACACATCCTCTGGAACTGCAGGGACAGACGAGGATGTTACATTTTATAATTGAATAGGACAGAATAAAACAGAATATAATACAATGGAACAGAATATAATAGAATGGAACAGAATATAATAGAATGGAACAGAACAGAATAGAATAGAACGGAACGGAATATAATAGAATGGAACAGAATAGAATAGAATTCAACAGAATAGAATAGAATGGAACGGAATATAATAGAACGGAACAGAATAGAATAGAACGGAAGAGAATAGAATGGAACAGAATAGAATAGAATGGAACAGAATATAATAGAATGCAACAGAATAGAATAGAATGGAACAGAATAGAATAGAATGGAACGGAATATAATAGAACGGAACAGAATATAATAGAACGGAATAGAATATAATAGAACAGAACAGAATAGAATAGAACGGAACAGAATAGAATGGAACGGAATAGAATAGAATGGAACAGAATAGAATAGAATGGAACAGAATAGAATAGAATGGAACAGAATAGAATGGAACAGAATAGAATAGAATGGAACAGAATAGAATGGAACAGAATAGAATAGAACGGAACAGAATAGAATGGAACAGAATAGAATAGAATGGAACAGAATAGAATGGAACAGAATAGAATAGAACGGAACAGAATAGAATGGAACAGAATAGAATAGAATGGAACATAATATTAACAATGGAACAGAATGGAATGTTTTATTTTCAGTGTTGGAGGTAACGCGTTACAGTAATAATATTACATTTTGTGGTAACAAGTAATATTAAACCTTTCCACTGCTAGAAACAGAGGTCTTCACGGATCCACCTGTACCCGAATACCCCAGACCCAATCCAGGTGTCACCGGTCTGGGTCAGATCTGATATGATTGTCACTTGTCTCGGGTATGTGTAATTTTAACTAACTTGTCCGGAAGGACCCATACAGCTCCGAACGTGACTGCTGCAGTTGAGAGAGAGAGAGAATGTGAATAATTTTTGCTGCTGCTCTTTGCTTTCACGAGAGTGGCACGTGTAGATTGTTGTTGTTGGCCAATCATAAGTCATCAAAGAGGCAATAGGCTACAGTCAAGCATCCGTGTGGCGCAAAAGTGAGGAGATATCTAATCAATGGAAGATGGAATTAAAAGTTCAAGGTGAATGACAGGCTAAAACCACTAAGATCAGGTAGGCTGCTACTTTATAGTCTGAGTTGTTGTTGTTTGTAACTGTGTAGGACGAGAAACCGCAAGCATCCTCAATTAGCCTAGCTAGCTAGCTTAACTAGCTTCTCCCAGTTTGACGCAGTCAAGACAGTTACTACGTAATCATATTGGATAAATAACCTGGCCATGGCAGCTATTAGTCGCTCTGGATAAGAGCGTCTGCTAAATGACGTAAATGTAAATGTACTATAGCGTGAGTCGGCTTGGTTGGTTGCTGTCTCTCGTCTCTGTTCCCCATGTCACTTGCTCACACTCACAGTAGCCTACACACAAGCATGGCCCCTGCTAGAGCCTCACCTGTCATCCTCTCCACCGTGCTTTATCAGCTACGGTTAACACAGTAGCTTAAACATCGACGTTTCTGCTGCTTCCCTCACTCGGAACGGATCCGACTTGGTTCATACGGAACGGGTCTAGTTTTCCTCGGCTCCGTTCGGAATAGGACTCTATATTTAATTTTTTTTATTTATGCATATTTGGGTCGGATGGGAAAGCCCCAGGTCCATTCATTTCGAAACAGGTCAAATGTTTTGGTCCCGTGAAGGCCTCGATGTCCAATCGTCCAACAACCCCTGAGATTTGACCATAGGATGACTGTAGGCCTATCTCATCCAAACAACCAAAGTTTGATTCTAATGGTTCAGGAGGACAGCCTGTAACCCAGGGAGAGCTGAACCAGCTTGTAGCTGGGTATATAGTTGAGGAAATGCTGCCCTTATCCACAGTAGAATATGTCATTACCAGGCTAATTGTGTTGGTGTATAGGCCTAAGTAACGTAACGGTGACATTGTTTACATTGAGTGAGGACGCGCACTGTTTTGGGGTGTAACGAAAAAGTTATTTAACGAGTAGTCTAACGAATTACGTTACGTTTCTCAGGGAGTAATATGGAAAGTAATTTATTACTGAAAAAATAAATAACGAGTAATAGCTAATGTAACAGTTTAACTTCTGTCCCTCTCCTCGCCCCAACCTGGGCTTGAACCAGGGACCCTCTGCACACATCAACAACTGACACCCACGAAGCATCGTTACCCATCGCACCACAAAAGCCAAGGGGAACAACTACTTCAGGTCTCAGAGCGAGTGACGTCACCCGATTGAAACGCTATTAGCGCGCACCACCGCTAACTAACTAGCCATTTCACATCGGTTACACTAAGTAATATATAAAACATTTTGGAGTAACGGCCCACAACACTGTTATTTTACCTTAGGGAAAGGGGCTATGCAGCATACAGGCAAACACAACAGAGACGTGAAGACATATTAACATAGTGGTGAGAAGAAGGAGAGATGAAGAACAATATGTTCCAGGGTGTTTGATTCCAAGTACCATGTCAGGAGTGTATGTGTGTGTCTGTGTGTGTGTGTGTGTTTTTGTCTGTGTGTGTGTGTGTGTGCGTGAATGTGTGTGTGCGTGAATGTGTGGGTGAGAGACAAAAACAGAGTCTAGTTGTAACTCCGGTCTCTCCTGACAGAGAACAATGTTTAAATTTCACTCGGTGAGAATCGATACTATAATCTCACTTTTTGTAATCACGTCCACATCAAATTGATTTTCCTACTGCACCCTGACCCCTACCGTCATATTAGCTCTTAAACAAGGCTATTTAGCTCAACCTAGATTAATGGACGACGGCCTGAAAAGCTGCCTGCATAGCTCACTGTACAGCCGCGGAGGGCTCAGGACCCCCCACCAAGGCTGCGACTCCACCTGCCTGCTCCAAACTCAGTGTTAGATAGACTCTAGAGGGCTACTCAGCCGTGTGATGCTGTGCTGGTGTTAGATAGACTCTAGAGGGCTACTCAGCCGTGTGACGCTGTGCTGGTGTTAGATAGACTCTAGAGGGCTACTCAGCCGTGTGACGCTGTGCTGGTGTTAGATAGACTCTAGAGGGCTACTCAGCCGTGTGAAGCTGTGCTGGTGTTAGATAGACTCTAGAGGGCTACTCAGCCGTGTGATGCTGTGCTGGTGTTAGATAGACTCTAGAGGGCTACTCAGCCGTGTGATGCTGTGCTGGTGTTAGACTCTAGAGGGCTACTCAGCCGTGTGACGCTGTGCTGGTGTTAGATAGACTCTAGAGGGCTACTCAGCCGTGTGATGCTGTGCTGGTGTTAGACTCTAGAGGGCTACTCAGCCGTGTGATGCTGTGCTGGTGTTAGATAGACTCTAGAGGGCTACTCAGCCGTGTGATGCTGTGCTGGTGTTAGACTCTAGAGGGCTACTCAGCCGTGTGATGCTGTGCTGGTGTTAGATAGACTCTAGAGGGCTACTCAGCCGTGTGACACTGTGCTGGTGTTAGATAGACTCTAGAGGGCTACTCAGCCGTGTGACACTGTGCTGGTGTTAGATAGACTCTAGAGGGCTACTCAGCCGTGTGAAGCTGTGCTGGTGTTTTAGCTCTACAACTATGAGATAGGTACCATACTAGAGAGAGAGAGACAGAGAGCAGGCAGCTTTATCAGACCATCAGACGGAGGGGTATAATCAGCCGTGACAATTAATCTGTCTTTATTCCCGCTGTCCCTCTCCTCTCTCTCTCTCTCTCTCTCCCTCCCCCTTTTTCCCCCTCTCTCTCTCTCTCTCCCTCTCTCCCCTTATTCTCTCTCTGGCGTGTTCTTTCCCTATTTTTCTGTCTTTCTCCCCCCTCTCTGAAAAGAAAAGTGTGAAGTATTTCTTAATGTCCCTCCCCCCACCACCAGAGTGGTGAACCATTTATATTTGAGTCATTTAGCAGACACTCTTATCCAGAGCAACTTACAGTTAGTGAGAACATACATTTTCAAACCTACAGGCCTGGCTCTACGAACTGAGCTACACCGGACTAGATCCCTGGATAATAGAAGACAGGATTCAAGTGTGTGTGTGTGTGTGTGTGTGTGTGTGTGTGTGTGTGTGTGTGTGTGTGTGTGTGTGTGTGTGTGTGTGTGTATGTTCCATTAATCTTCTCTAGCTGCCTGCTGTAATGACAGGCCTGCTGCCTGAACAATGGAAGAGGAATTAAAGAGGACATTGATCAGTATTAGAGGAATTAGAGATGCAGCCCATTAAAGATTGAGCTGGATTCATCTCTCTATATACCTCTACCATTCCCCTCCCGCCTAATGATTAGAAACCGTATCTACATGTCTGCAGTTATTATTGAACACCTCCATTCAACATATACACACTTATTCATTAACTGACACTCAATCCTTAACTATAACACACTTATTCACTAAGTAGTTCATACTCCAATTCAACCCCCTTCACTGACCAACAAACACTTAACCTGAATAATACAAACTCCTACCAAACCACCTTCACTGACCAACAAACACTTAACCTGAATAATACAACCTCCTACCAAACCCCCTTCACTGACCAACAAACACTTAACCTGAATAATACAAACTCCTACCAAACCACCTTCACTGACCAACAAACACTTAACCTGAATAATACAAACTCCTACCAAACCACCTTCACTGACCAACAAACACTTAACCTGAATAATACAAACTCCTACCAAACCCCCTTCACTGACCAACAAACACTTAACCTGAATAATACAAACTCCTACCAAACCACCTTCACTGACCAACAAACACTTAACCTGAATAATACAAACTCCTACCAAACCCCCTTCACTGACCAACAAACACTTAACCTGAATAATACAAACTCCTACCAAACCACCTTCACTGACCAACAAACACTTAACCTGAATAATACAAACTCCTACCAAACCCCCTTCACTGACCAACAAACACTTAACCTGAATAATACAAACTCCTACCAAACCCCCTTCACTGGCCAACAAACACTTAACCTGAATAATACAAACTCCTACCAAACCCCCTTCACTGACCAACAAACACTTAACCTGAATAATACAAGCTCCTACCAAACCCCCTTCACTGACCAACAAACACTTAACCTGAATAATACAAACTCCTACCAAACCCCCTTCACTGGCCAACAAACACTTAACCTGAATAATACAAACTCCTACCAAACCACCTTCACTGACCAACAAACACTTAACCTGAATAATACAACCTCCTACCAAACCCCCTTCACTGACCAACAAACACTTAACCTGAATAATACAAACTCCTACCAAACCCCCTTCACTGACCAACAAACACTTAACCTGAATAATACAACCTCCTACCAAACCCCCTTCACTGACCAACAAACACTTAACCTGAATAATACAAACTCCTACCAAACCCCCTTCACTGACCAACAAACACTTAACCTGAATAATACAAACTCCTACCAAACCACCTTCACTGACCAACAAACACTTAACCTGAATAATACAAACTCCTACCAAACCACCTTCACTGACCAACAAACACTTAACCTGAATAATACAAACTCCTACCAAACCCCCTTCACTGACCAACAAACACTTAACCTGAATAATACAAACTCCTACCAAACCACCTTCACTGACCAACAAACACTTAACCTGAATAATACAAACTCCTACCAAACCCCCTTCACTGACCAACAAACACTTAACCTGAATAATACAAACTCCTACCAAACCACCTTCACTGACCAACAAACACTTAACATGAATAATACAAACTCCTACCAAACCACCTTCTTTGGACAGTACTACTTAGATGTCACTAGTCCACACACTGAAGAACCACACCCACATACTGGCCAGTACATCAATGAGAACATACACACTCCTACACCCGAACTGACCCCTGGAGGCTAATCTACCATCCACAACTCAAACTCTTATACACTCTATACACACCACGCTGCTAAATTCTTATACACAGCCCTCCTTCCACACAAACACACCCATCCATTCAGACAAACACACCCATCCATGCAGACACACACCCATCCATTCAGACACACACACCCATCCATGCAGACACACACACCCATCCATGCAGACACACACACCCATCCATGCAGACACACCCATCCATTCAGACAAACACACCCATCCATTCAGACACACACACCCATCCATGCAGACACACCCATCCATGCAGACACACACACCCATCCATGCAGACACACACACCCATCCATGCAGACACACACACCCATCCATTCAGACACACCCATCCATGCAGACACACCCATCCATGCAGACACACCCACCCATTCAGACAGCCTCCTCCTAAGTGGAGTGATTACAGTCTTAGTGTCAACGTGTCATTAAGAAAGACCCTCGCTGTACACGCTTCATCCTGGTTTTAACATTCATCAGAAGAGTGTGTGTGTGTGTGTGTGTGTGTGTGTTTGTGTGTGCGTGTGTGTTTGTGTGTGTGTGTGTGTGTGTGTGTATGCGCGTGCGTGTGTGCGAGTGTGTGTGTGTGTGCGTGCGTGTGTGAAATTGTGTGTGTGTGTGTGTGTGTGTGTGTGTGTGTGTGTGTGTGTGTGTGTGTGTGTGTGTGTGTGTGTGTGTGTGTGTGTGTGTGTGTGTGTGTGTGTGTGTGCATGTGTGTGTGTGTGAGATTGTACCCTCTTCTGGAGTGGTGATGCTCCAACTCACGTCTCCATCTCTACTGTTGTCACGGGGACTCTCGGTACAGCCAGCCCAGGTGCACGCTGTAACCGTGATAACGTAGCGTGTAAATGGAGTCAGACCCTCCAACAGGCCTAAACAGAGAGACAGAGAAAGAGAGAGAAAGAGAGAAAGAGGGAAATAGGCACAGCCAAATCAAAGAGAGGGAGAGAGAGAGGGAGAGGGGGAGAGAGAGAGAGAGCGAGACGGAGAGAGAGCGAGACAGAGTGTGAAATAGTGAGAGAGAGTGTGAGAGAAAGGGGACAAGGGGGCAGGGAGGCAAGTGTCACCCTTTTCTTTTCCATATGTCAAGCCTTCCTCCTCTTCTGTGCAGACTAGAGTGGTGTTCTCTAGGCCCTAATGTGTAGGCTTTCCAAACACAGCATAATATAGCCATCACTCTTAATAGGCACCAGCTTTATTATCAAATACTGATATCTAGCACATTACTCACACACCGAAGAGAGAGAGAGAGAGAGAGAGAGAGGAGAGGGGACAGGGAAAGGGGAGGGGGAGAGAGATGAAAGAAGAAGGTAGAGATATATAGCAGAAAGAGAGCAGTAGAGAGTGAGAGAGACAGAGAGGAGAGGGGACAGGGAAAGGAGAGGGGGAGAGAGATGAAAGAAGGTAGAGATATATAGCAGAAAGAGAGCAGTAGCGAGAGCGAGAGAGGAGAGGGGACAGGGAAAGGGGAGAGCGATGAAAGAAGGTAGAGATATATAGTAGAAAGAGAGCAGTAGAGAGTGAGAGAGATCAGCTAATAGCCAGTGACTCCTGCTACACCATTACTCCCTTCTTCCTGTCCTCAGCTCCCCCTCTATCTCTCTTTCTGGTTTTCAAGGGTATTCCCCCAGGGGAGTGCCCTCTCCTCTCTCTAGATGTATAGATACCAGAGGAGAGGAGACCCAGGCAGGCAGGCTGTGTGGGCCCAGAGTGTCAGTGTTGTCCAGATATAAATAGGACAGGGGAGACACACAGGGGCCGATCCTCTTTCTGCAACCTGAGAGGCCTCATAGACAGATAACGTAAACTCACCCCATTTCGTACAAATGTGCGCAACCAGCGACATTCAAACGAGGCTGCAAAGAAAACTAATGGGACTGTAGCGACTGTGTTGACTTCAAAATCTGGGGTGTGAACTACGTTTCTATTCAAGCGTTGATCGACATGGTAATGGCTCTATAGCATTGGAGAAAAGTTGAGAAAACTGACCCTCCGTTACATCGTGACGTGTCAGGCCATAACGTACAGCACGCATAAAGCAACTATTTCTGTCTGCCCCTACTCGGATGGTATTGCGCCGTCCCAACCTTCGATCATCTCTTCCCTCTGCTCAAACCTTCTCCAACCTATCTCCTGATTCTGCCTCCTCAACCCTCCTCTCCTCCCTTTCTGCATCCTTCGATTTTCTCTGTCCCCTATCCTCCAGGCCGGCTCGGTCCTCCACTCCTGCGCCGTGGCTCGACGACTCACTGCGAGCTCACAGAACAGGGCTCCGGGCAGCCGAGCGGAAATGGAGGAAAACTCGCCTCCCTGCGGACCTGGCATCCTTTCACGCCCTCCTCTCTACATTTTCCTCTTCTGTCTCTGCTGCTAAAGCCACTTTCTACCACTCTAAATTCCAAGCATCTGCCTCTAACCCTAGGAAGCTCTTTGCTACCTTCTCCTCCCTCCTGAATCCTCCTCCCCCTCCCCCCCCCCCCCCTCCTCTCTCTCTGCGGATGACTTCGTCAACCATTTTGAAAAGAAGGCTGATGACATCCGATCCTCGTTTGCTAAGCCAAACGACACCGCTGGTCCTGCTCACACTGCCCTACCCTGTGCTTTGACCTCTTTCTCCCCTCTCTCTCCAGATGAAATCTCGCGTCTCGTGACGGCCGGCCGCCCAACAACCTGCCCACTTGACCCTATCCCCTCCTCTCTTCTCCAGACCATTTCCGGAGACCTTCTCCCTTACCTCACCTCGCTCATCAACTCATCCTTGACCGCTGGCTACGTCCCTTCCGTCTTCAAGAGAGCGAGAGTTGCACCCCTTCTGAAAAAACCTACACTCGATCCCACCGATATCAACAACTACAGACCAGTATCCCTTCTTTCTTTTCTCTCCAAAACTCTTGAACGTGCCGTCCTTGGCCAGCTCTCCTGCTATCTCTCTCAGAATGACCTTCTTGATCCTAATCAGTCAGGTTTCAAGACTGGGCATTCAACTGAGACTGCTCTTCTCTGTGTCACGGAGGCTCTCCGCACTGCTAAAGCTAACTCTCTCTCCTCTGCTCTCATCCTTCTAGACCTATCTGCTGCCTTTGATACCGTGAACCATCAGATCCTCCTCTCCACCCTCCCCGAGCTGGGCATCTCCGGCGCGGCCCACGCTTGGATTGCGTCCTACCTGACAGGTCGCTCCTACCAGGTGGCGTGGCGAGAATCTGTCTCCGCACCACGTGCTCTCACCACTGGTGTCCCCCAGGGCCCTGTTCTAGGCCCTCTCCTATTCTCACTATACACCAAGTCACTTGGCTCGGTCATATCCTCACATGGTCTCTCCTATCATTGCTACGCAGACGACACACAATTAATCTTCTCCTTTCCCCCTTCTGATAACCAGGTGGCGAATCGCATCTCTGCATGTCTGGCAGACATATCAGTGTGGATGACGGCTCACCACCTCAAGCTGAACCTCGGCAAGACGGAGCTGCTCCTCCTCCCAGGGAAGGACTGCCCGTTCCATGATCTCGCCATCACGGTTGACAACTCCCTTGTGTCCTCCTCCCAGAGTGCTAAGAACCTTGGTGTGACCCTGGACAACACCCTGTCGTTCTCCACTAACATCAAGGCGGTGACCCGATCCTGTAGGTTCATGCTCTACAACATTCGCAGAGTACGACCGTGCCTCACACAGGAAGCGGCGCAGGTCCTAGTCCAGGCACTTGTCATCTCCCGTCTGGATTACTGCAACTCGCTGTTGGCTGGGCTCCCTGCCTGTGCCATTAAACCCCTACAACTCATCCAGAACGCCGCAGCCCGTCTGGTGTTCAACCTTCCCAAGTTCTCTCACGTCACCCCGCTCCTCCGCTCTCTCCACTGGCTTCCAGTTGAAGCTCGCATCCGCTACAAGTCCATGGTGCTTGCCTACGGAGCTGTGAGGGGAACGGCACCTCCGTACCTTCAGGCTCTGATCAGGCCCTACACCCAAACAAGGGCACTGCGTTCATCCACCTCTGGCCTGCTCGCCTCCCTACCTCTGAGGAAGCACAGCTCCCGCTCAGCCCAGTCAAAACTGTTCGCTGCTCTGGCACCCCAATGGTGGAACAAGCTCCCTCACAACGCCAGGACAGCAGAGTCAATCACCACCTTCCGGAGACACCTGAAACCCCACCTCTTTAAGGAATACCTGGGATAGGATAAAGTAATCCTTCTACCCCCCCCCCCCCAAAAGATTTAGATGCACTATTGTAAAGTGGTTTTTCCACTGGATATCTTAAGGTGAATGCACCAATTTGTAAGTCGCTCTGGATAAGAGCGTCTGCTAAATGACTTAAATGTAAATGTAATGTACAATCTCTCTCCACCAGGTGTAGCACTTCTCACCGTTTAAAAACAAGAAATGGACAGTGACGGGGGTAAGGGAGATCCCTAGTCATTTTTTGGGTCGTCACTGCAAGCGATCATGACTCTCAAAGCCGCTGTTTACTTCTGAAGATCACTTTAGCATCGCCCTAAAAACCCGATTCAAATGCGACACAAACCTTCAAATAGGTCAGTAATGACGCATTATATAAACTCTTTATAGTGTTTTATTTACATTTTAGAGGCAATAAGGTGAGAAATTGGAAGGATCGAGTGAAAAAAAGCAGTTTCCCCACACGACATCTCTCCTTCTCACTATCACGCATTAGTTTCGCTTCCCCACCCTCCATTTTTATAAAGACCCGACGGAGCTCATTGCCTTCTTGAATTATGCAGAAACGGGCAGCGTTGAGGTCATGTCATTGATTTTGTTGGAAAGGGGAGAAATTGTGCTTTACAATGGTATTGACATTACAGTTGATCTGTAAGTATTACGTTTTTGGGGCGCTAAAATAAGGTCAATTGTACGGACCAAGGCGATGTACAAAAGTGAGTGAGTTTACGTTAAACACTACCGGCTTCCTTTGAAGCACAAGAAAGGTAAAATCCCCCCTTTCTTTTTCTCTCACGTTTCTTCTCTTTCTTTTTCTTTTTCTCTGACGTGTTTCCTCTCTCTCTCTCAGGCCTGTGTGAAATTCCTGCTATCCAAAAATAATACCGGTGCATTCCATATGTAGGGTCATTAGTGGTCCTCCTCTCTCTCTCCTAGAGTTTCAGTTTCACCCCTCTCTCCCCTATATAAATAGGCTACTTTCTCCAGGACCCTGCAGGCTGTAAATTACACACAGTAAGACCAGAGAAAGCGCTCGCGCTTAATTAATTTTTACAGTTTAAAATCACCAGGATTTATTTATTAAATTCATCATCATCTGAAACATAGAGGGTCCTGTTGGAAGGGGTCGACCGAGGAGAGGAAGAGAGGGAGGGAGATCTCTGAGTGGCTATCTGGCTCGCTCGCGCCGGATAGATGGCTGTCGTGTTGACTGGGCCACGGGGCGAACGGCGCTAAACAGCCTCTCTGTTGCGCTATAATTGGCCAGGTGTCTCTCTCTTTCTCTCTCTCCTTCCCTCTCTCTCCCTCTCTCTTACTCTCTTCTCACTCACCCATATTTTAATTCAATTAGGCCCCACTCTACTCCCATTACACACTCATTTGCTTCCTGTTTTTATCTGTCGGAGTGATTCTACGTCGGGTGTCAGGGCCATCATAAATTAGGACGGCCTTATCGCCGCTCACCTCAGCGTGTGCCAGGGAAACAGAGAGAGGGCGGAAGAAAAGGAGAGGAGGAGAGGAGGGCCAATCTTACTATTTGCCCGGAGACATGGCAGAGAGGATGGGAGAAGTGACGAATCAGAGAATGCATCATCATCGTAAAAGAGATAAAGTGAGAGGGGAGGAGAGAGGTGGAGATGGAGAGTTCTCTAATATGACATCACTGGTATCTGGGCTAGACCAGCTCAGGTGGTTGCCAGCATTAGTCCCCCTTTTTCCTCACCCTCCCCTGAGTGTGTGTGTGTGTGTGTGTGTGTGTGTGTATCTTACCTGTGTGGTTACCAGTGGACAGGTAGGAGGCAGTAACAGGTGTTGAGTCAGGCTGATCCAGGTCGTAGGCCCTCAGTTCGTACCTGTCAATCACTCCTCTCACCTGGAGGGGCGGGGCCCAGCTCACCTGGACACTGAAGCCACTCCCACTCTGGAGACTAGAGGGAGGGGCAACACTCTGGGGGACTGGAGAGAGAAAGAAGGGTAGAGTAGAGAAAGGCAGAGGATAAAAAAAGGCAAAGAGAGAAGAGAAAATGACATTTAGGGAGAGGTAAAATGAAAAAAGGGTGTGAAAGAGAGGAGAGTCGGAGAGAAAGAGAGGTGTGCAATAGAGAGAGGGGCAGAGAGAGAGTCAGCCAACATATTTTACCTTTAATAGAGCCATTAAATCAGAACTAACCATTAACATAAATACAATTTATTAGAGTTGTAACTTTTTCAGCCATAATTTAATACATCCACCATATTTCACAGCAATCAGCCTCTCTGTCCCTCTCACCTCCTCCTCCCTGCTTCTCTCCCTCCCTCCCTCCCTCCCTCCCTCCCTCCCTCCCTCCCTCCCTCCCTCCCTCCCTCCCTCCCTCTCCCAGTATTAATGATGATGGTTGGCAAGGCAGGGAGAGACACAGCAGGAGCCCTCTGTGATATAACTGTAACGTAGCAGGACATCCCAGGTCAACAGAGGACCGTGTCTCCCCATGCAAGGATTATCAATCTCAGTTAACATATCACTCATATCATTTCTCATGATGTAATTGTAGGATTGTATAATGTGTGGTATATGTTGCATATACAGTATGAACCTGAATTCACCCTATTCTGCCAGAGGAATGCAAACACACACACACACACACACACACACACACACACACACACACACACACACACACACACACACACACACACACACACACACACACACACACACACACACACACACAGATACACAATCCCCCCCAGCCACACACACACATGTTCATTTGACTGGGTGTTGTAGTGAGCGAGGTAGCGAGCAGCTCCCATTTGTACAGTGCAGTGTGTGTGACAGAGGAACATATGATAAGGTATCAGGGCTCTCCATCTCATCTGGGGGACTGGAACACATATTGGCCTGCTAACAGCAGGATGGAGAATGGGCACACCTGAAAACTACAGTATGACACTAACTAATAACAGGGAGGTCTAGCGGAGAGAAAGATAGAGAGAAGGAGTGGCAGGTAGCCTAGTGGTTAGAGCGTTATCTGCAAGGCAGTTATCCCACTGTTCCCCGGTAGGCCGTCATTGTAAATAAGAATTTGTTCTTAACTGACTTGCCTAGTTAAATAAAAGGAGGTAAAGGCTGTAGTTATGATGTGTATTGTTATATTATCTTTCTCTTGTTTTCTCTTTCTCTCTCTTTTTCTGCACTCTTCTCTGTCTCTCTCTCTTCTCTGTCTATCACTCCGTCTCTCTCTTCTCTGTCTATCACTCTCTCTCTCTCCTCTCTGTCTCTCTCTCTTCTCCTTCTATCACTCTGTCTCTCTCTGCTCTCTGTCTATCATTGTCACTCTCTCTTCTCTCTGTCTATCAGTCTGTCTTTCTCTCTTCTCTATCACTCCGTCTCTCTCTTCTCTCTGTCTATCACACTGTCTCTCTCTTCTCTCTGTCTCTCTCTTCTCTCTATCACTCTGTCTCTCCTCTCTGTCTCTCTCTTCTCTCTGTCTATCACTCTGTCTCTCTCTATCACTCTGTCTCTCGCTTCTCTCTGTCTATCACTCCGTCTCTCTCTTCTCTCTGTCTATCACTCTGTCTATCACTCCGTCTCTCTCTCCCCTCTGTCTCTCTCTTCTCGCTGTCTACCACTGTCTCTCTCACCTCTCTGTCTATCACTCTGTCACTCTCTCTCTTCTTTCGGTCTATCACTCCGTCTCTCTGTCTATCACTCTGTCTCTCTCTTCTCTTCTCCCTGTCTATCACTCCATCTCTCTCTCTCTTCTCTCTGTCAATCACTCTGTCACTCTCTCTTTTCTCTGTCTATCAAATTCAAATTCAAATTCATGCTGCTTTATTGGCATGAAAAACATGTCAATGTGTCAATATTGCCAAAGCAACAATGTATACAATATACATTGTAATAAAATTATAAACAATAAAAAATAATATAAAATGGTAGTAAATAATAATACAACATTAAATACAAAAATAATTACAATAAAATGGTAACAGTCAATAGTAGAAACTTAATAAATATAAAAATATGGAAAAATGAAACTATAACTAACTTATAACTAAATAACGGTAATCTTCGCCATCACATCAGTACTACAACTACCATCATCATTACTACTACTACTACCACCACCATCACTAAACTGCTATCATTACCATTACCACCCATACCACTACTATTTGGAATGATAAACAACAATAATAATAGTAATAACAATAATAGTAATAATAAGTAAGTTACTGCTTACTATGCAGATGTTATTATTCAGTGTCCCTCAGGCTATGGCAGGCAAATACATATTTGGCTGCAAGAGGAGCCATTGCTCCTTCGCCCATGAGTATTTTTACTTTTGGAATAAATGTAGTAATTTCTGTGAGTAATGGATCTCTTGGTGAGGAATATTTATCACAGTAAAGGAGAAAGTGCATCTCTGTCTCTACCTCCCCTGTGGTGCAGTGACCACATACACGCTCCTCTTTGGGTCGCCATGTCTTTTATGTCTGCCGGTGTCTATTGCCAATCGGTGGTCACTCAGTCTGTACTTGGTAAGGATCTGTCTCTGTTTCGTATCTCTGACAGAGTAGAGATAATCAGCCAGGTGGTCACTCAGCCTGTACTTGGTAAGGATCTGTCTCTGTTTCGTATCTCTGACAGAGTAGAGATAATCAGCCAATTCATATTCTCTGTTTAGGGTCAGATAGCAATTTAGTCGGCTTTGGGATTTTGTTTCGTTTTTCCAATGTTGTAAATATGAGACCTTTGATTGGTTCATGATTTTGTTTATTTGAATTCTTTCTTTTGAAGCATTGCTGGTGTCAGCTTGGTTGGTGAGGTCCAATACCAGCTGACTGAGAGGGCTTGTTTCTGGGCTCAGCTCTTGGGTTTGAAGTGCTTTAAATTGCAGACTTGAATTTGGACTTGAATTTAGATGTAGCAAAACATTTTATGATCTTTTCTGTATTTTCATTACTACTGGAAAACTAATGCCCTACATGCATTAGTTGGTGTATTTCTCTGGATTTTCCGACAGAATTCTGCATGTAGGGCTTCAATTGGATGTTTGTCCCACATTTTAAAGTCCAGTTTATTGAGTGGCCCCCAAACCTCACTTCCGTAAAGAGCTATTGGTAGGATTACACTTTCAAATATTTTGGTCCAAATTCTAATTGGGGTGTTGATTTTGAATACTTTCATTTTTATTGCATACAATGCTCTGCGGGCTTTTTCTTTGAGTGCATTCACTGCCATATTAAAGTCTTCCAATGCAGATATGGTCAGACCAAGGTAGGTGTAATTTTTAGCGTGTTCAATTATGTTTCCGGTCACAACTTGCAGACTTGTTTACGCTGCTGTGCGTTTTTGTTGCCGATCTTACTTTGCTACCTAACGGTTTTTACTTTTTAATTACCGTATATTTTTTACTTTTTACCCACACTCAACTTTTTTCATTCAACTTTCTTACCCCGGAGGTTTTATCTGGACATGGTTCGTCAGGACTTCAAACAGCCGAAGCTAAGTAACATTAACATGATGCCTTCTAATTGCAGTCGTTGTACTTATAATATACAGGAGAACGATCGCCTTACGGCAAGGATAGCTGTGCTGCAAGCCCAGCTTCAGACGCAATCGTTAGGCAAGGGTAATTTCAGTGTAGGAAAGGATGAAACAGCGTCTGTGCCACCAGCAAGTACAGATAGTAACGTTAGTATAAACCCCCTCGCACGGTCCCCGCAGCCGGACAACTTTCTCATGGCTTCTGGAGGGAAACGCTGTAGGAATGCTCAACCGGTGTCGCTTATTCAGCCGACAGAAACTTTCAACCGGTTCTCCCCATTAAGTGAGTCGGAGTCGGAGGCCGAGACTTCTCTGGTCTCTACTCCTCCCGCTGTGGGGTCTGAGACGCCGACGGCTCCCACCATTAGCTCTGACAAATTGAAAACCCTAGTCAGTCATTGGCGACTCCATTACCCGCAGTATTAGACTTAAAACGAATCATCCAGCGATCATACACTGTTTACCAGGGGGCAGGGATACCGACGTTAAGGCTAATCTAAAGACGGTGCTGGCTAAAGCTAAAACTGGCGAGTGTAGAGAGTATAGAGATATTGTTATCCACGTCGGCACTAACGATGTTAGGATGAAACAGTCAGAGGTCACCAAGCGCAACATAGCTTCAGCGTGTAAATCAGCTAGAAAGATGTGTCGGCATCGAGTAATTGTCTCTGGCCCCCTCCCAGTTAGGGGGAGTGATGAGCTCTACAGCAGAGTCTCACAACTCAATCGCTGGTTGAAAACTGTGTTCTGCCCCTCCCAAAAGATAGAATTTGTAGATAACTGGCCCTCTTTCTGGGACTCACCCACAAACAGGACCAAGCCTGGCCTGTTGAGGAGTGACGGACTCCATTCTAGCTGGAGGGGTGCTCTCATCTTATCTACGAACATAGACAGGGCTCTAACTCCTCTAGCTCCAGAATGAAATAGGGTGCAGGCCAGGCAGCAGGCTGTTAGCCAGCCTGCCAGCTTAGTGGAGTCTGCCATTAGCACAGTCAGCGTAGTCAGCTCAGCTTTCCCCATTGAGACCGTGTCCGTGCCTCGATCTAGGTTGGGCAAAATTAAAAATGGCGGTGTTCGCTTTAGTAATCTCACTAGTATAAAGACCTCCTCCATTCCTGCCATTATTGAAAGAGATTGTGATACTTCACATCTCAAAATTGGGTTACTTAATGTTAGATCCCTCACTTCCAAGGCAGTTATAGTCAATGAACTAATCACTGATCATAATCTTGATGTGATTGGCCTGACTGAAACATGGCTTAAGCCTGATGAATTTACTGTGTTAAATGAGGCCTCACCCCCTGGTTACACTAGTGACCATACCCCCCGTGCATCCGGCAAAGGCGGAGGTGTTGCTAACATCTACGATAGCAAATTTCAATTTACAAAAAAAAAAACAATGACGTTTTCGTCTTTTGAGCTTCTAGTCATGAAATCTATGCAGCCTACTCACTCACTTTTTATAGCTACTGTTTACAGGCCTCCTGGGCCATATGCAGTGTTCCTCACTGAGTTCCCTGAATTCCTATCGGATCTTGTAGTCATAGCAGATAATATTCTAATTTTTGGTGACTTTAACATTCACATGGAAAAGTCCACAGACCCACTCCAAAAGGCTTTCGGAGCCATCATCGACTCAGTGGGTTTTGTCCAACATGTCTCTGGACCTACTCACTGCCACAGTCATACTCTGGACCTAGTTTTGTCCCATGGAATAAATGTTGTGGATCTTAATGTTTTTCCTCATAATCCTGGATTATCGGACCACCATTTTATTGCGTTTACAATTGCAACAAATAATCTGCTCAGACCCCAAACAAGGAGCATTAAAAGTCGTGCTATAAATTCTCAGACAACCCAAAGATTCCTTGATGCCCTTCCAGACTCCCTCTGCCTACCCAAGGACGTCAGAGGACAAAAATCAGTTAACCACCTAACCGAGGAACTCAATTTAACCTT
Organism: Salmo trutta; assembly: GCF_901001165.1. NCBI lineage: Eukaryota > Metazoa > Chordata > Actinopteri > Salmoniformes > Salmonidae > Salmo > Salmo trutta. Next base: position 28,563,906 of record NC_042989.1, read on the forward strand.
GCGCAATACCCTAGATGCAGTTGCACCCCTAAAAATTTAAAACATCTGTCATAAGAAACTAGCTCCCTGGTATACAGAAAATACACGAGCTCTGAAGCAAGCTTCCAGAAAATTGGAACGGAAATGGCGCCACACCAAACTGGAAGTCTTCCGACTAGCTTGGAAAGACAGTACCGTGCAGTATTGAAGAGCCCTCACTGCTGCTCGATCATCCTATTTTTCCAACTTAATTGAGGAAAATAAGAACAATCCGAAATTTCTTTTTGATACTGTCGCAAAGCTAACTAAAAAGCAGCATTCGCAAATGGAGGATGGCTTTCACTTCAGCAGTAATACATTTATGAACTTCTTTGAGGAAAAGATCATGATCATTAGAAAGCAAATTACGGACTCCTCTTTAAATCTGGGTATTCCTCCAAAGCTCCATTGTCCTGAGTCTGCACAACTCTGCCAGGACCTTGGCTCAAGGGAGATACTAAAGTGTTTTAGTACTATATCTCTTGACACAATGATGAAAATAATCATGGCCTCCAAACCCTCAAGCTGCATACTGGACCCTATTCCAACTAAACTACTGAAAGAGCTGCTTCCTGTGCTTGGCCCTCCTATGTTGAACATAATAAACGGCTCTCTATCCACCGGATGTGTACCAAGCTCACTAAAAGTGGCAGTAATAAAGCCTCTCTTGAAAAAGCCGAATCTTGACCCAGAAATTATAAAAAACTATCGGCCTATATCGAATCTTCCATTCCTCTCAAACATTTTAGAAAAAGCTGTTGTGCAGCAACTCACTGCCTTCCTGAAGACAAACAATGTATACGAAATGCTTCAGTCTGGTTTTAGACCCCATCATAGCACTGAGACTGCACTTGTGAAGGTGGTAAATGACCTTTTAATGACGTCAGACCGAGGCTCTGCATCTGTCCTCGTGCTCCTAGATCTTAGTGCCGCTTTTGATACCATCGATCACCACATTCTTTTGGAGAGATTGGAAACCCAAATTGGTCCACATGGACAAGTTCTGGCCTGGTTTAGATCTTATCTGTCTGAAAGATATCAGTTTGTCTCTGTGAATGGTTTGTCCTCTGACAAATCAATTGTAAATTTCGGTGTTCCTCAAGGTTCCGTTTTAGGACCACTATTGTTTTCACTATATATTTTACCTCTTGGGGATGTCATTCGAAAACATAATGTTAAATTTCACTGCTATGCGGACGACACACAGCTGTACATTTCAATGAAACATGGTGAAGCTCCAAAATTGCCCTCGCTAGAAGCCTGTGTTTCAGACATAAGGAAGTGGATGGCTGCAAACTTTCTACTTTTAAACTCGGACAAAACAGAGATGCTTGTTCTAGGTCCCAAGAAACAAAGAGATCTTCTGTTCAATCTGACAATTAATCTGGATGGTTGTACAGTCGTCTCAAATAAAACTGTGAAGGACCTCGGTGTTACTCTGGACCCTGATCTCTCTTTTGAAGAACATATCAAGACTGTTTCAAGGACAGCTTTTTTCCATCTACGTAACATTGCAAAATCAGAAACTTTCTGTCCAAAAATGACGCAGAAAAATTTATCCATGCTTTTGTTACTTCTAGGCTGGACTACTGCAATGCTCTACTTTCCGGCTACCCGGATAAAGCACTAAACAAACTTCAGTTAGTGCTAAATACGGCTGCTAGAATCCTGACTAGAACCAAAAAATTTGATCATATTACTCCAGTGCTAGCCTCCCTACACTGGCTTCCTGTTAAGGCAAGGGCTGATTTCAAGGTTTTACTGCTAACCTACAAAGCATTACATGGGCTTGCTCTACCTATCTTTCCGATTTGGTCCTGCCGTACATACCTACACGTACGCTACGGTCACAAGACGCAGGCCTCCTAATTGTCCCTAGAATTTCTAAGCAAACGGCTGGAGGTAGGGCTTTCTCCTATAGAGCTCCATTTTTATGGAATGGTCTGCCTACCCATGTGAGAGACGCAGACTCAGTCTCAACCTTTAAGTCTTTACTGAAGACATCTCTTCAGTAGGTCCTATGATTAAGTGTAGTCTGGCCCAGGGTGTGAAGGTGAACGGAAAGGCTGGAGCAACGAACCGCCCTTGCTGTCTCTGCCTTGCCGGTTCCCCTCTTTCCACTGGGATTCTCTGCCTCTAACCCTATTACAGGGGCTGAGTCACTGACTTACTGGTGTTCTTCCATGCCGTCCATGGGAGGGGTGCGTCACTTGAGTGGGTTGAGTCACTGACGTGGTCTTCCTGTCTGGGTTGGCGCCCCCCCTTGGGTTGTGCCATGGCGGAGATTTTGTGGGCTATACTCGGCCTTGTCTTCGGACGGTAAGTTGGTGGTTGTAGACATCCCTCTAGTGGTGTGGGGGCTGTGCTTTGGCAAAGTGGGTGGGGTTATATCCTGCCTGTTTGGCCCTGTCCGGGGGTATCATCGGATGGGGCCACAGTGTCTTCTGATCCCTCCTGACTCAGCCTCCAGTATTTATGCTGCAGTAGTTTATGTGCCGGGGGGCTAGGGTCAGTCTGTTTCATCTGGAGTATTCTCTTGTCTTATCCGGTGTCCTGTGTGAATTTAAATATGCTCTCTCTAATTCTCTCTTTCTCTTTTTCTTTCTCTCGGAGGACCTGAGCACTAGGACCATGCCTCGGGACTACCTGGCATGATGACTCCTTGCTGTCCCCAGTCCACCTGGCCATGCTGCTGTTCCAGTTTCAACTGTTCTGCCTGCGGCCACGGAACCCTGACCTGTTCACCGGACGTGCTTGTTGCACCCTCGACAACTACAATGATTATTATTATTTGACCATGCTGGTCATTTATGAACATTTTAACATCTTGACCATGTTCTGTTATAATATCCACCCGGCACAGCCAGAAGTGGACTGGCCACCCCTCATAGCCTGGTTCCTCTCTAGGTTTCTTCCTAGGTTTTTGGCCTTTCTAGGGAGTTTTTCCTAGGGAGTGTTTCCTAGCCACCGTGCCTCTTTCACATGCATTGCTTGCTGTTTGGGGTTTTAGGCTGGGTTTCTGTACAGCACTTTGAGATTTCAGCTGATATACGAAGGGCTATATAAATAAATTTGATTTGATTTGATTTTGGTGTTGTTCAGGGTGAATTTATATTTGTGCTTCCGACATCTGATTTTTTTTGTTGAAAATCATGATTTTTGTTTTTTGGAAATGTAATGCCAGGGCCAAATTATGGCAATATTGCTCTAGAATATTAATGTTCTGTTGAAGACCTTTGGTTGGTGAAAGAAGTACCAAGTCATCAGCATATAGCAGGTATTTCACCTCTGTGTCAAATAGTGTGAGTCCTGGGGCTGGAGAATGGTCCAACATGTCTGCTAATTCATTGATATGAATGTTGAAAAGATCTGGACTCAAACTGCAGTCTTGTCTCACACCTCGACGTTGTGAAAATAATTATGTTCTTTGGTTTTAGATTTTTATTGCACACTTGTTTTCTGTGTACATACATTTTATTAAGTCATACACCTTACCACCAAGCTCACTTTGTAGAATTTTGTAGAATTGCCCTTCGTGCCAAATAGAATCAAATGCTTTTTTAAAGTCAATAAAGCAAGCAAAGATTTTGCCCTCTTTTTTTTGGTGGACGTGTTTATTAATTAGTGTGTGTAAGGTGTATATATGGTCAGTAGTGCGATGGTTAGGGAGAAAGCCAATTTGACATTTACTTATTACATTTTTTTCTTGAAGAAAGGTTTGAATTCTTGAATTCAAAATGCTACAGAAAACCTTTCGGAAGTGGCTGTTTACGCAAATTCCCCTGTAATTATTGGGGTCTGATTTGTCTCCACTTTTGTGGATAGGGGGGATGAGCCCCTGGTTCCAGACATCAGGGAAGCAGCCAGAAGATAAAACCAAGTTGAACAATTTAAGCACAGCATTTTGCAACTCAGGTGTGCTGTTTTTCAGCATTTCATTTCTGATTTTATCTAGACCACAAGCCTATCACTTTCTCTTTTCTTTGTCTATCACCCTGTCACTTTCTTCTCTGTCTATCACCCCGTCTCTCTCTTCTCTCTGTCTATCACTCTGTCTCTCTCTCGCTCTCTTTTCTCTCTGTCTATCACTCCGTCTCTCTCTTTTTTCTGTCTATCACTCTGTCATTCTCTCTTTTCTCTGTATGTCATTCTCTTTCTTCTCTGTCTATCACTCTGTTTCTCTCTCTCTTCTCTCTGTCTATCACTGTCTCTCTCTTTTCTCTGTATATCACTATGTCTCTCTCTTCTCTCGGTCTATCACTCTGTCTCTCTCTCTACCCCCCCATCTCTCCCCCCTCTCTCAATTTCAATTTCAATTTAAGGGGCTTTATTGACATGGGAAACATATTTTTACATTGCCAAAGCAAGGGAAATATATAATAAACAAAGGTGAAATAAACAATAAAAAATGTACAATAAACATTACACTCCAAAAGTTCCAAAAGAATAAAGACATTTCAAATGTCACAGTATACATACAGATGAAGTCGGAAGTTTACATACACTTAGGTTGGAGTCATTAAAACTCGTTTTTCAACCACTCCACAAAATTCTTGTTAACAAACTATAGTTTTGGCAAGTTGGTTAGGACATCTACTTTGTGCATGACAAGTAATTTTTCCAACAATTGTTAACAGACAGATTAATTCACTTATAATTCACTGTATCACAATTCCAGTGGGTCAGAAGTTTACATACACTAAATTGACTGTGCCTTTAAATATCTTGGAAAATTCCAGAAAATGATGTCATGGATTTAGAAGTTTCTGATAGGCTAATTGACATAATTTGAGTCAATTGGAAGTGTACCTGTGGATGTATTTAAAGATCTACCTTCAAACTCAGTGTCTATGCTTGACATCTTGGGAAAATCAAAAGAAACAGCAAAGGACCTTGTGAAGATGCTGGAGGAAACCGGTACAAAAGTATCTATATCCACAGTAAAACAAGTCCTATATCGACATAACCTGAAAGGCCACTAAGCAAGGAAGAACTGCTCAAAAACCGCCATAAAAAAGCCAGACCACGGTTTGCAACTGCACATGGGGGCAATGTGCATAAAAATGTCCTCTGCTCTGATGTAACAAAAATAGAACTGATTGGCCGTAATGACCATCATTATGTTTGGAGGAAAAAGGGGGACGCTCGCAAGCCGAAGAACACCATCCCAACTGTGAAGAACAGGGGTGGCAGCATCATGTTGTGGGGGTGCTTTGCTGAAGGAGGGACTGGTGCACTTCACAAAATAGATGGCATCATGAGGCAGGAAAAGTATGTGGATATATTGAAGCAACATCTCAAGACATCAGTCAGGAAGTTAAAGCTTGGTCGCAAATGGGTCTTCCAAATGACAATGACCCCAAGCATACTTCCAAAGTTGTGGAAAAATGGCTTAAGGACAACAAAGTCAAGCTATTGGAGTGGCCATCACAAAGCCCTGACCTCAATCCCATAGAAAATGTGTGGGTAGAACTGAAAAAGCGTGTGCGAGCAAGGAGGCCTCTCTACTATTATTCTGACATTTCACATTCTTAAAATAAAGTTGTGATCCTAACTGACCTAAGACAGGGAATTTTTACTAGGATTAAATGTCAGGAATTGTGAAAAACTGAGTTTAAATGTATTTGGCTAAGGTGTATGTAAACTAGTGTTGTAATGATGTGCAAATAGTTAAAGTACAAAAGGGATAATAAATCAACTTAAACGTAGGTTGTATTTACAATGTGTTTGTTCTTCACTGGTTGCACTTTACTTGTGGCAACAGGTTACAAATCTTGCTGCTGTGATGGCCCACTGTGGTATTTCACCCAGTAGATATGGGAGTTTATCAAAATGTGGTTTGTTTTCAAAATCTTTGTGGGTCTGTGTAATCTGAGGGAAATATGTGTCTCTAATAAGGTCATACATTTGGCAGGAGGTTAGGAAGTGCAGCTCAGCTCACCTCATTTTGTGGGCAGTGTGCACATAGCCTGTCTTCTCTTGAGAGCCAGGTCTGCCTTCGGTGGCCTTTCTCAATAGCAAGGCTATGCTCACTGAGTCTGTACATAGTCAAATGTCACGGCTTTCTGAAGGATCGGACCAAAACGCAGCGTGTTCGTACTTCCACATCTTTTTATTAATCGTGAAACTAAATGCAATTCACCAACCAATTTAAATAACAAAACAACAAAGCCGTAACGCAGAGCAGGCAAACACTACTCACAAATAAACAACCCACACCCACACATGGAAAACAGGCTACCTAAGTATGGCTTCCAGAGACAACGATAGACAGCTGCCTCTGATTGGAAACCATACCTGGCCAACGCATAGAAAAGGAAAACATAGAAATAGAAATCTAGAAACCCCACAATGAAACAGAAACCCTAAAAACACACCCAAAACACCCCCCTGTCACGCCCTGACCACTCTACTATGGAAAATGACCTCTTACAAGGGTCAGGACGTGACATCAAAGCTTTCCTTAAGTTTGGGTCAGTCACAGTGGTCAGATAGTCTGCCACTGTGTACTCTGTTTAGGGCCAAATAGCATTCTAGTTTGCTCTGTTTTTTGGAAATTCTTTCCAATGTGTCAATTAATTAACTTTTTGATTTCTCATGATTTGGTTGGGTCTAATTGTGTTGCTGTTCTGGAGCTCTGTGGGGTCTGTTTGTGTTTGTGAACAGAGCCACAGGACCAGCTTACTTAGGGGACTAATTTCTAGGGGACTAATTTCTCTGTAGGTGATGGCTTTGTTATGGAAGGTTTGGGAATCGCTTCCATTTAGGTGGCTGTAGAATTTAATGTCTCTTTTCTGGATTTTGATAATTAGCGGGTATCAGCCTAATTCTGCTCTGCATGCATTATTTGGTGTTTTACGTTGTACACAAAGGATATTTTTGCAGAATTCTGCATGCAGAGTCTCAACTTGCTGATTGTCCCATTTTGTGAATTTTTGGTTGGTGAGCAGACCCCAGACCTCACAACCATAAAGGGCAATGGGTTCTATAACTTATTCAGGTATTTCTTATCCAGATCCTAATTGGTATGTCGAATTTTATGTTCCTTTTGATGGCATAGAAGGCCCTTTTTGCCTTGTCTCTCAGATCGTTCACAGCTTTGTGGAAGTTACCTGTGGCGCTGATGTTTAGGCCAAGGTATGTATAATTTTTTGTGTGCTCTATTGCATCGTTGTCCAGATGGAATTTGTATTTGTGGTCCTGGCAACTGGTCCTTTTTAGGAGCAACATTATTTATGTCTTACTTAGATTTACTGCCAGGGCCCAGGTCTGATCTGTGAAGAAGATCTAGATGTTGCTGTAGGCCCTCTATGGTTGGGGACAGAAGCACCAGGTCATCAGCAAACAGTAGACATTTTAATTCAAATTCTAGTTGGATGAGGCCGGGTACTGCAGACTGTTCTAGTGCCCTCGCCAATTCATGTATGTGTTGAAGAGGGTGGGGCTTAAGCTGTATCCCTGTCGCATCCTCCGGCCCTGTGGAAAGAAATGTGTGTGTTTTTTGCCAATTTTAACCGCGCACTTGTTGTTTGTGTACATAGATTTTATAATGTCGTATGTTTTTTTTTCAAACACCATTTTCCATCAATTTGTGTAGCAGGCCCTTATGCCAAATTGAGTCGAAAGCTTTTTTTTTTTATCAACAAAGCATGAGAAGACTTAGCCTTTGTTTTGGTTTGTTTGTTTGTCAATTAGGGTGTGCAGGGTGAATACGTGGTCTGTCTTACAGTAATTTGGTAAAAAGCCAATTTGACATTTACTCAGCACATTGTTTTCGCTGAGGAAATGTATGCATCTGTGGTTAATGATAGCCACCGCATTTAACCATGGCAAGGTGAATGGGAATATGGCCGAATGCAAACAGGTAGTTATTCCCTCCGTAAGGCAATCAAACAGGCCAAATGTCAGTACAGAGACAAAGTGGAGTCGCAATTCAATGACTCAGACACGAGACGTATGTGGAAGGGTCTACAGACAATCACAGACTACAAAGGGAAAACCAGCCACATCACGGGCACCGACGTCTTGCTCCCAGGCAAATTAAACACCTTTTTCGACCGCTTTAAGGATAACACAGTGCCACCGATGCGGCCCACTACCAAAGACTGTGGGCTCTCCTTCTCCGTGCCCGACATGAGTAAGACATTTAAGCATGTCAACCCTCGCAAGGCTGCCGGCCCAGATGGCAGCCACGTCCTCAGAGTATGTGTTTATGGACAATCTCTCCCTATCCCAGTCTTCTGTCCCCACTTGCTTCAAGATGTCCACCATTGTTCCTGTACCCAAGAAAGCAAAGGTAACTGAACTAAATGACTATCGCCCTGTAGCACTCACTTCTGTCATCATGAAGTGCTTTGAGAGGCTAGTTAAGGATCATAACACCTTTACCTTACATGACATGCTAGACCCACTTAAATTTGCTTACCGCCCCAATAGATCCACAGACGATGCAATCGCCATCGCACTGCACACTGCCCTATCCCATCCGGACAAGAGGAATACCTATGTAAGAATGCTGTTCATTGACTATAGCTCAGCATTCAACACCACAGTACCCTCCAAGCTCATCTTTAAGCTCGCCCTGTGCAGCTGGGTCCTGGACTTCCTAATGCGCCGACCCCAGTTGGTGAAGGTAGGAAACAACACCGCCACCCCACTGATCCTCAACACAGGGGACCCACAAGGGTGCGTGCTCAGCCCCCTCCTGTACTCTCTGTTATTGCGTGGCCACGCACGCCTCCAACTCAATCATCAAGTTTACAGACGACACAACAGTAGTAGGCTTGACTAGCAACAATGACAACATGATGCCAGGAAAATAACCTCTAACTCAACGTCGACAAAACAAAGGAGCTGATCGTGGACTTCAGGAAACAGCAGAGGGAGCACGCCCCTATCCACATCGAGAGACAGCAGTGGAGAAGATGGAAAGCTTCAAGTTCCTCTGTGTACACATCACTGACGATCTGAAGTGGTCCACCCACACAGACAGTGTGGTGAAGAAGGCGCACTAGCGTCTCTTCAACCTCAGGAGGCTGAAGAAATTTAGCTTGGCCCCTAAAACCCTCACAAACGTTTACAAATGCACAATTGAGAGCATCCTGTCGGGCTGTATCACCGCCTGGTACAGCAACTGCACCACCCGCAACCACAGGGCTCTCCAGAGGGTGGTGTGGTCTGCCCAATGCATCACCGGGGGCAAACTACCTGCCCTCCAGGACACCTACAGCCCTCGATGTCACAGGAAGGCCAAAAAGATCATCAAGGACATCAACCACCCGAGCCATGGCTTGTTCTCCCCGCTATCATCCAGAAGGCGAGGTCAGTACAGGTGCATCAAAGCTGGGGCCGAGAGACTGAAAAAAAAAATCATATCTCAAGGCTATCAGGCTGTTAAATAGCCATCACTAGCTGGCTTCCACCGGTTACGCAACCCTGCACCTTAGAGGCTGCTGCCCTATATACATAGACTTGGAATCACTGGCCACTTTTATAATGGAACACTAGTCACTTTAATAATGGAACACTAGTCACTTAAATAATGTTTAAATAATGTTTACATCCTGTTTTACTCATCCCATATGTATATACTGTATTCTATTCTACTGTATTTTAGTCAGTGCCACTCCAACGTTGCTTGATCTAATATTTATATATTTCTTAATTCCATTATTTTACTTTTAGATGTGTGTATTGTTGTGAATTGTTAGATACTACTGCACTGTCGGAGCTAGGAACCCTAGCATTTCGCTACACCTGCAATAACATCTGCTAAATATATGTACTGTATGTGACCAATAACATTTGATTTGATTTGATTTAATGCAGAGGATTTTCCCAAGGTTGCTGTTGATTGATCTGATTTCTGACGTGCTGTTCCTTGTTTTTCCGTAGTGTATATCTGTATTGTTTTAGTGATTCACCATAGTGAAGGCGTAGACTCAGGTTTTCTGGGTCTCTATGTTTTTGGTTGGATAGGTTTCTCCATTTCTTTCTTAGGTTTTTGCATTCTTGACATTGTTGTTCATTTTCTTAGGTTGTCTGCTTGAAATATTTAGATTTGATAGGGAAGCTGAGAGGTCAAATACACTGTTTAGGTTTTCTACTGCTACTGTAAGTGTACACCGTCACTATTACAGTGAAACATTTTGTCCAGGAAATTGTCTAGAAGGGATTGAATTTGTTGTTGCCTAATATTTTGGGGGTAGATTTTCACACTACTGTTCTTCCAGCTATAGCAGGTATTCCCCAGGGGTACACACAATGCCGTCGGGTGTACGCCAAATAAAATACATACATATATGATTTTTCTTTGGTACATTTTTTTCTTCTTCACATTTTCAAACAGTCCATTTATATTTTCCAACGGGGCTATACATTTGGGTGATTTTTTTTTCTCGCCTGAGAAGCCTCGTTTCACTGGGTTCAGAGAAATAACAACACAATGTCAAATACAGGTAGCCTAGTCAAATAATTAACATCCAATTACATTAACCGTTACTCTCTCACGGGAATTCCACTAACGGTCCATATGTAGCCAAACGTGACAACAGACAGTGGCAGTGGTGTGTGGGGGGGGGTTAATGTAAATAGTCTGGGAAGCCATTTGACTAGATGTTCAGGAGTCTTATGACTTGGGGATAGAAGCTGTTTAGAAGCCTCTTGGAACTAGACTTGGCACTCTGGTATTGCTTGCCGTGCGGTAGCAAAGAGAACAGTCTATGACTAGGGTGGCTGGAGTCTTTGACAATTTTTAGGGCCTTCCACTGACACCCCCTGGTATAGAGGTCCTGGATGGCAGGAAGCTTGGCCCCAGTGATGTACTCGGCCGTTCGCACTACCCTCTGTAGTGCCTTGCGGTCGGAAGCCGAGCAGTTGCCATACCAAGCAGTGATGCAACCAGTCAGGATGCTCTCGATGGTGCAGCTGTAGAACTTTTTGAGGATCTGAGGACCTATGCCAAATCTTTTCAGTCTCCTAAGGGGGAATAGGTTTTGTCGTGCCCGCTTCACGACTGTCTTGGTGTGCTTGGACCATGTTAGTTTGTTGGTAATGTGGACACCAAGGAACTTGAAGACATCCTCCCTATAGGCTGTCTCGTTGTTGTCGGTGATCAGGCCTACCACTGTTGTGTCAACGGCAAATTTAATGATGGTTTGTGCCTGGCCGTGCAATCATGAGTGAACAGGGAGTACAGGAGGGGCCTGAGCACGTACCACTGAGCATGCACTACCCTTACCACCTGGGGGCGGCCCGTCAGGAAGTCCAGGATCCAGTTGCAGAGGGAGGTGTTTAGTCCCAGGGTCTTTAGCTTATTGATGAGCTTTGAGGCCACTATGGTGTTGAATGCTGAGGTTTAGTCAATGAATAGCATTCTCACATAGGTGTTCCTTTTGTCCAGGTGGGAAAAAGCAGTGTGGAGTGCAATACAGATCGCATCATCTGTGGATCTGTTGGGGAGGTATGCAAATTGGAGGGGGTCTAGGGTTTCTGGGATGATCGTGTTGATGTGAGCCATGACCAGCCTTTCAAAGCACTTCATGGCTACAGATGTGAGTGCTACGGGTCGGTAATCATTTAGGCAGGTTACCTTAGTGTTATTGGGCACAGGGACTATGGTGGTCTTCTTAAAACATTTTGGTATTACAGACTCGGACAGGGAGAGGTTGAAAATGTCAGTGAAGACACTTGCTAGTTGGTCAGCGCATGCACACAGTACACGTCCTGGTAATCCGTCTGGCCCATTCGGCCTTGTGAATGTTGACCTGTCTAAAGGTCTTACTCACATCGGCTGGGGAGAGCGTGATCACACCGTCTTCCGGTACAGCTGGTGCTCTCATGCATGTTTAAGTGTTATTTGCCTTGAAGCGAGCATAGAAGTAGTTTAGCTCGTCCAGTAGGCTCGTGTCACTGGGCAGCTCTCGGCTGTGCTTATCTTTGTAGTCTGTAATGGTTTGCAAGCCCTGCCACATCTGACGAGCATCAGAGCCGGTGTAGTACGACTCCATATTAGTCCTGTATTGACGCTTTGCCTGTTTGATGGTTCGTCGGAGGGCATAACAGGATTTCTTATAAGTTTCTGGGTTAGAGTCCCGGTCCTTGAAAGCGGCAGCTCTAGCCTTTAGCTCAGAGCGGATGCTACCTGTAATCCATGGCTTCTGGTTGGGGAATGTATGTACGGTCACTGTGGGGATGACGTCATCGATGCACTTACTGATGAGCCAATGACAGAAGCCAATGGTGTAATCCTCAATGCCATTGGAGGAATCCCGGAACATATTCCGGTCTGTGCTAGCAAAACAGTCCTGTAGCTTAGCATCTGCTTCATCTAACCACTTTTTTATTGATCTAGTCACTGGTGCTTCCTGCTTAAATTTTTGCTTGTAAGCAGGAATCAGGAGGATGGAATTATGGTCAGATTTGCCAAATGGAGGGCGAGGGAGAGCTTTGTATGCGTCTCTATGTGTGGAGTATAGGTGGTTCAGAGTTCTTTTCCCTCTGGTTGCACATTTAACATGCTGATAGAAATTTGGTAAAACGGATTTAAGTTTCCCTACAAGTTTCCCTTCTCGTAGTCCCTGGCTACGAGAAGCACCGCCTCAGCGTTTTCTTGTTTGCTTATGGCGGAATACAGCTCATTCAATGCTGTCTTAGTGCCAGCCTCTGACTGTGGTGGTATCTAAACAGCTATGAAAAATACAGATGAGAACTCTCTCGGTCTACAGCTTATCATGATATACTCAACCTCAGGCGAGCAATAGCACAAGACTTCCTTAGATATAGTGCACCAGCTGTTATTTACAAAAATACATAGACCGCCAACCTCTTGTCTTACCAGATGCCGCTGTTCTATCCTGCCGGTACATCGTACAGCCAGCCAGCTGTACATTGATATTGTCGTCATTCAGCCATGACTCCGTGAAGCATAAGATGATGGCAAAAAAACATTTGAGTGTGCTGACCCTGGTGCTAGAGGGGGTACAGCTGGAGGTTGAATGTTTGAAGGGGTACGGGACTATAAAAAGTTTGGAAACCATTGAGCTATAGCATTTCTTAAATATTATTCAGTTCCTTTGGCTTTGATGCCTCATGATTGAGCATAGCTTTGTTCAAGTAGAGTGGAATTTTTCTGTGATCTGACTGTGAACGCTCTAAGAGACTGTGGGTTGAGGTCAGTGATAAAGTTGTCTATAGTACTAATGCCAAGAGATGAGCTATAGGTATACCTACCAAAGGATTCCCCCCATTGCCTATGTACACACCCAGCGTCCGACAGAGCTGCAGGAGTTGTGACCCATTTGTGTTGGTTATGTTGTCTCTCTCTCTCTTCTCTCTGTCTATCACTCCGTCTCTCTCTCTACCCCCCTTCTCTCCCCCTCTCTCTATCACTCTGTCTCTCTCTCTACCCACCTTCTCCCCCTCTCTTTTATCTCTGTCTATCACTGTCTCTCTCTCTCTCTTCACCCCCTTCTCTCCCCCTCTCTCTCTCTTCACTCTGTCTATCACTCTGTCTCTCTGTCTCTCTCCCTCCTCTCTCTTTCTCTGATCTCTGAGTGTCAAACATCCTACCAGACATGAACATAGTGCTCCAGGTGAGTGTTACCTGTTTCCCTGCTGCGGCCACGTTCCCAGGGTCCTGTTGTCCATCCTCCCTCTCCCGACGCCACCACCCTGTACAGGTACTCTACACACACACGCACACACGCACGCGCACGCACGCACACACACACACACGCACGCACACGCACGCACACACGCGCACACACACACACGCGCACACACACACACACACACATAAAATCATCACATATTCAAGGTTACACACACAAACACGTGATCTATCTGAGCGACTAACGATGGATAGTGATGCTGTAAAACACCAGGCAGGTAGACACATATAATGTGTGTGTATAATAATAGCTCTGCTGTGCTGCTATATTCTGTTCTAGACAAAGACAGACAGACAGACAGACAGACAGACAGACAGACAGACAGACAGACAGACAGACAGACAGACAGGTGTAGGTAGATATGTAGACAGACAGACAAGGTAGGTAGGTAGGTAGGTGGGTAGACAGACAGACAGACAGACAGACAGACAGACAGACAGACAGACAGACAGACAGACAGACAGACAGGTGTAGGTAGATATGTAGACAGACAGACAAGGTAGGTAGGTAGGTAGGTAGACAGACAGACAGACAGACAGACAGACAGACAGACAGACAGACAGACAGACAGACAGACAGACAGACAGACAGACAGACAGACAGACAGACAGGTGTAGGTAGATATGTAGACAGACAGGTGTAGGTAGATATGTAGACAGACAGACAAGGTAGACAGACAGACAGACAGACAGACAGACAGACAGACAGACAGACAGACAGACAGACAGACAGGTGTAGGTAGATATGTAGACAGACAGACAAGGTAGGTAGGTAGGTAGGTAGGTAGGTAGGTAGGTAGACAGACAGACAGACAGACAGACAGACAGACAGACAGACAGACAGACAGACAGACAGACAGACAGACAGACAGACAGACAGACAGACAGACAGGGGTAGGTAGGCCTATGGAAAGTGTTCCATCTATATTTACACAGAGCCAGTAAAGCACATTAGGGAAGCTGCTTGCAGAGTCTCCGTCCACTTCTAGAATAGTGCTGATGGAGAGAACATAGTGTATGGACATAACTGTTGGGACCTCTGCTCTGTCTCCATGGGGTCACTGGACTGTCGAGGTTAGGGTGTGTGTGTGTGTGTGTGTGTTCCAAGTTTTAATGTCACAAGCACAATTACAGTGAAATGCCCTTCTTGCAAACTCAAAACCAAACAATGCAATAATCAATAACAATGTAATAAATATAAAAAACGAATGAAGAACACAATAAGTAAGTAAGCATGCTGTATACAGGGTCAGTTCCAGTACCATATTTACAATGTGCAGGGATACTGGAGTGATAGAGGTAGATATGTATAGGGGTAAGGTGACTAGGTAACAGGACAAAAGATAAACAGAGTAGCAGCTGCTTGTATGTGAGTGGGTGTGTGTGTGTATAGACTCAGAATAAACGGATGTGCACATTATGTGTGAGTGTGTAGGGTCCTCTGAGTGTGTAGGGTCCTCTGAGTGTGTAGGGTCCTGTGAGTGTGTAGGGTCCTGTGTGTGTGTAGGGTCCTGTGTGTGTGTGTGTGTGTGTAGGGTCCTGTGTGTGTGTAGGGTCCTGTGAGTGTGAAGGGTCCTGTGAGTGTGTAGGGTCCTGTGAGTGTGTAGGGTCCTGTGAGTGTGTAGGGTCCTGTCAGTGTGTAGAGTCCTGTGTGTGTGTGGAATCCTGTGAGTGTGTAAGGTCCTGTGTGTGTGTGTGTAGGGTCCTGTGTGTGTGTGTAGGGTCCTGTGAGTGTGCAGGGTCCTGTGTGTGTGTGGGATTCTGTGAGTGTGAAGGATCCTCTGAGTGTGTAAGGTCCTGTGTGTGAGTGTGTATGGTCCTGTGAGTGTGTAGGGTCCTGTGAGTGTGTAGGGTCCTGTGAGTGTGAAGGATCCTCTGAGTGCGTAGGGTCCAGTGTGTGTGTAGGGCCCTGTGTGTGTGTGTATGGTCCTGTGAGTGTGTAGGGTCCTGTGAGTGTGTAGGGTCCTGTGAGTGTGAAGGATCCTCTGAGTGTGTAGGGTCCTGTGAGTGTGTAGGGTCCTGTGTGTGTGTGGGATCCTGTGAGTGTGAAGGATCCTCTGAGTGTGTAGGGTCCTGTGAGTGTTTAGGGTCATGTGTGTGTTTAGGGTCCTCTGAGTGTGTAAGGTCCTCTGAGTGTGTAAGGTCCTGTGTGTGTGTGTAGGGTTCTGTGAGTGTGTAGGGTCCTGTGTGTGTATAGGGTCCTGTGAGTGTGTAGGGTCCTGTGAGTGTGTAGGGTCCTGTGAGTGTGTATGGTCCTGTGTGTGTAGGGTCCTGTGAGTGTGTAGGATCCTGTGAGTGTGTAGGGTCCGGTGTGTGTGTAGATAGATGCTTGCGAGTGTGTGTATGTCCATCTGTCTGTGTGTTAGTGTGCCTGGGCGTGTGTGTGTCAGTGTGTGTTACCTGTAAAAGGTTGTACTCCCAGGTCTCTGGCCTGTGTCTCTCGGCCCATGTACACCAGTACAGAGTCGTTGCCACGGCAATAGAAGATGCTGTCGGTTGCCGGGCAGCCGTCCAGATTGATCCTAACAGAGCGGCGTGTGGAAGCAGACAGACTAACGGCAGAAACATCCGGTACACCACCGGAACCAGTTACGGGACCACTCCGAACTGTTACACCCCTCACACACCCTCCCAGACCTACCCAGGAGAGGAGAGAAGGAGGGGGTGAGATAGGGGAGGTACAGGTGAGATAGGTGTGTGTGTGAGAGTTCTCACCATGTCTGTGACTGTGGCTAACCAGAGCTCCATGGTTTAGTTCAGGAGGCACTCCTCCCAGGTAGAGGGGTGAGTCCACCCCCAACTCTCCCCCTGCCGCCCCCCTCAGCTGTTCTGACCAATCATTCATGGAGGCTGAGATGACGTCTCCCTGTTTGACCAATGAGAGTTGGTTCCAGCCGCCGTCGCAGTAGCTAAGCCCCGCCCACATGCTCAGCTCGGTCATGTGACCACGCCAGGATAGAACCAATGACAGCATTCCTCCTTCCAACTCAGCCTGGGACAGAGAAGAAAGGTTTGTGTGTGTGTGTGTGTGTGTGTGTGTGTGTGTGTGTGTGTGTGTGTGTGTGTGTGTGTGTGTGTGTGTGTGTGTGTGTGTGTGTGTGTGTGTGTGTGTGTGTGTGTGTGTTTGTACTCACCAGTATATAATCGGAGGTGTGTGTGTTGTAGGAAAACAGCAGCAGAGCGTTGAGTTGGTCCGTCCTGAACTCAAAGCTGATGTCAAAGTCTTCTCCTCCACTGAACACCTCTGGACTCAGCTCTAGGAACCCTAACACACAACACACACACACATTCCATTATATTCCACAATACAACACAACAGTAACAAGTCTCTTGATTCTTCCTGTCTTTATACTGTTATACTGTATTTTTAACAAACCTCACTGGCCAGTTACAAG
>NC_042989.1:28585987-28598487 GCF_901001165.1 Salmo trutta
CAGTTCATTTCTGCAGACAGCTTCTGTCAACAATCTGCGTGTGTTGTTGAGGTATGATGTTTTAGTTAGAAAAGAAGAAGAAGTCATGATGTCTGCATTTTTCTCTCTCATAAGTGGCTTGCGCCGTGTCAGCTCCATAAGCAAGCGCAAGTAACCTGGCTAGCTTCGATTCAGACAAATTACTAGACACTCGATCCTCTCAATCTGTATATGACGTGAGACACATTTAATAGAAGTACTGAACCGTTTTTCATGTTCTAGTATCGAAGAAGTAGTTTCGTTATACCGTGCAACAATACTGAACACTCCTTCTAGAACCGATGAATCCCCCTCTGTCTTCTCTGGAATAATAGAGAAAGGGGTTAGGTGTGTGTGCGTGTGTGGGAGCCCCACCGCCCCCTCACTCTTTAATAAAGTGTATTTGGGAGTGAAAGCTGATGGAGATAGCTATGCCCACTTCCGGTTGCAAGATAAAGAGCACTTATCCAAAGTGCTGCCCCACACATAAGGCTGCCATTAGGGAGTCAGCCCAGTTGAACCCAATCTCTTACTGTATAGAGAACACAGGGGGAATTTACTTTTCTAGGGTGGGTTACCACACACAAACAAATACACACATGCACACACACACACACACTGTAAAACTATCTGGTGGAATGTACATTATGGCTAGCAAGTGAACATTTGTCTGGAAAATGTTTTGTCTTGAAGACAGCGTTAATTTGCTTTAACTCTAGTGTTCCATTTGCATTTGTGGGGCACAACAAAAAAGAAAGACAGGCATCACACAGTTCTTCTCCCTAAACTACCTTTGCCCTCGGTTTTCACTCACTCAGCTGTGTTCCGACTGCTCCCTCTACACACGCGAGTGCGAACACAAGCTCCTGTTATGCCTATCTGAAAAAAATGCCTATAAAACGTATCTAACTGATGGCATACACAAGCTACATTCCTTGCTAAATTTCAAGAACTTTGAAAGTTTCTTCAAATGCAGTCACAAAAACCATCAAGCGCTATGATGAAATTGACTCTCATAAGGACCGCCATAGGAAAGGAAGTCACAGAGTTACCAGCCACAGAAATTCAGAAATTGCAGCCCAAATAAATGCTTCACAGAGTTCAAATAACAGACACATCTCAACATCAACTGTTCAGAGGACACTGTGTGAATCAGGCCTTCATGATCGAATTGCTGTAAAGAAACCACTACTAAACGCCACCAATAAGCAGAAGACTTGCTTGGACCAAGAAAGGCGAGCAATTTGGATGAGTCCATATTTTAGATTTTGGTTCCAACCGCCGTGTCTTTCTGATGCAGTGTAGGTGAACGGATGATCTCCGCATGTGTGGTTCCCACCGTGAAGCATGGAGGAGGAGGTGTGATGGTCTGGGGGTGCTTTGCTGGTGTCACTGTCTGTGATTTATTTAGAATTCAAGGAACACTTAACCAACATGGCTACCACAGCATTCTGCAACGATACGCCATCCCATCTGGTTTGCACTTAGTGAGACTATCATTTGTTTTTCAACAGGACAATGACCCAACACACCTCCACACTGTGTAAGGGCTGTGCAAGGCTGTGTAAGGGCTATTTGACCAAGAAGGAGAGTGATGGAGTGCTGCATCAGATGACCTGGCCTCCACAATCACCCGACCTCAACCCAATTTAGATGGTTTGGGATGAGTTGGACTGCAAAGTGAAGGAAAAGCAGCCAACAAGTGCTCAGCATATGTGGGAACTCCTTCAAGACTGTTGGAAAAGCATTCCAGGTGAAGCTGGTTGAGAGAATGCCAAGAGTGTGCAAAGGTGTCATCAAGGCAAAGGGTGGCTTCTTTGAACAATCTAAAATCTAAAATGCATTTTGATTTGTTTAACACTTTTTTAGTTACTACATAATTCCATATGTTATTTCATAGTTGTGATGTCTACAATGTAGAAAATGGTAAAAATATTGAATGAGTAGGTGTGTCTAAACTTTTGACTGGTACTATATATGGGGCAATTTAGCAATTAGGATTTGATATCTGTAATGGTTATGTAATAAATGAGGCATTGTTGCGCACTGCTGGCATATAGATAAATGCACACATATTTTCCACTGCGGGCCTTGTGTTCCAAAAATAGATGAGATTTTACATTAGCGTATTCGAGTACTCCAAAAAAAAAATCATATGAGTACTCATGTGAGTACAGTCAAAGAATGTACATGCCCATCCCTATTGTGGACTTCTGTTAGAAACATACTTCTCTTTGTTACTTGCTACAACATTCAGTTCAGAGCAAGGCCTGGATTCAATCAAAGGCACATTCTCATCAAGAGCACTGCAATGCGTACAGTATATCGTCATTTACAGTAAACACACTCAAACATAAATGACCTTTAAAGGTCAAGTGCAGAGTGATTGTCAACAATCAATCATATATAGCTGGGGGCAGAGGCGTGTCATATTCCACACAGATTCCCAGTGCTCCCTAACCAGGGTTTAAAGAGACAGCAGTAACTCGAGAGGAGAGGCATGGTTAGTGATAGCTCTAACACTACAGTAGCTAAACATCCCTCTATGAGACTATGTTTCATAAAATGCTCATTAATTCCATCATTAGAAAGTGTGTGTGTGTGTGGTGGTGGTGGGGTTAGCATACCAGTTTCCTGTGTCACGCCAAATTAGGTCCCCCGTGGTGGTAATCCCATTAGGCCTGTTGAATTGGCTAATGGGGGAACTAATGGGGGAGCTATCAGGGGACATTAATCGACTGCGACACCACTTCTAGTGTTAATTACCGAACTAGCCTAACTAAATGTGTTTGGAAATGCTGCTGCGTAGCTGGACAAGGAAGAGGTCCTTATTGCGTGTGTGTGTGTGTGTGTGCTTGCATATTTCCGTTCGCATGTGTGTGTGTGAGGGTGGTTAAGGTGGAGGAGAGATAGTTGGTGGTCTGACGGACGCTCGCGTGAAATCATCTGCCATCACCGCTTTCATCATAAGAGCAATTGAGTCGAGTGTGTGTGTGTCTGTAGCCTAATGAGCTAGCGATTGGTATGCATGTGCCGTGACTGCAGGGAAGGAGTTCATTGGAGGCTGACACACTTTGAAAGTTTCTCTTGAATGAAGGAACTAAGGGGAGGTTGCCGATAGGACTTCAGATGAAGAATTACAATGTTCCCATCAACGGAACACAATGTGGGTTTAATAAGTCACAGGAATATGAAAATCATCAGTGACTCAACTGGAAACCTGGAATTCAGACAGGAAATCTCTTTTTACTTTCCTCAGTAATCCGTTTTTTCCTCTTACTAAAACATCTGTTATCAGACAACAGTTATTGGGATACACTTATTCTTTTATACACAAATAATATACTGGCTATCTATTCTATAGTGTCACACACAGAAGCAACACCTGAAATGTGAAGGTTGAGGGTACTTTAATCTGGCTATGTTTGTAGTTTACCTGTGGGTCGAACCGGAAGGACGGACATGTTTGTAGTTTATTACCTGTGGGTCAAACAGGAAGTAGGGGCTTCCATTGCGGATCTGCAGAGCCAGGTACTCCTCTTGGTTTCCAGGAGACACAGCACAGAGGAGCAGGCCGTCTGATGCTCGCGTTCTGAAACTCAACCGGAGCCCTGGAGGAGGGGGGAGGAGAGAGGAAAAAAGGAGGAGAAGAAGAGATGTATATATTAGAGCGTGTGAAATCCTTCATTAGGAGATAAAAGGTGATCTGTGCCTGTGTCGAAGGGTTTAGAGTGTGTCCCAGTGGACTCCTCACACACTCCTCTCTACATCCCGCCACAATCCACCTATGTGTGTGTGTGTGTGTGTGTGTGTGTGTGTGTGTGTGCGTGCGTGCGTGCGTGCGTGTGTGTAATGTATGTATGTGTACGTCTCCTAAACCCACTTCCCCTGAGCCCCCATGTACGGCCTCAAGTCAGGAAAAAGCATCCTGCTTTGAAGCCCCCAGATGTGTATTCATGTCTCCATTTGAGTGTGTGCGAGTGTGAGTGTGTGTGTGTGTGTGTGTGTATGCGCGCATGTGTGTGTTCAATCCAATGTCTCCATTAGGACTCCAGGGGAGCACTGGATGCTCAGGCTAAACACATCTCCTCTGGTCTAATCTCTGACTGGTCTTTGTGTGTTAATCTGATAATCTGTACTTAATCTGGGGAGGTAGAGCTGGAGCTCTCTAAGGCACGTCTAACTCCCTCTAACCTGACAGGAGACTTCCGGAAGATAACTCTATCTCTCTCTATCTCTCTCCTTCCCTCCGTCTCCATCACTTTATCCCTGCTTTAGATCCCAAACTCGGATACAGGGATAGAGAGACACAGGGATAGAGGGATCGAGGGAACACCCTCGGAATTCTGAGCTCAGCCTCTTTGGGAAAGTTGTCAGTGTGGGAATTTCAAAGGAACTGGGAGACCGATTACGAGTGGCGTTAAACACAATGTGATGGATTCAGAAACTTCTGAAACAGAAATACGACTGAAAAAGAATGAACAAATCCTCAAGACTAACAGAATAAAGTATTATCTTATATTAAAAGAGGTCAGCATGCAGTAACCATAAAGTGCTGAATTGAAACAAATAAAAATACTGTATATGAACTCACATCCCAGTTAACACGCGTGCCATCCATCTGTGATCTTGTCATCAGGGACACGAGAGGGGCCATGACAGATATGTGACGTAAAGTTAGCCCACTTCAACCTCTCTCTCTCCATTTCCCTTGATCTCCTTCCTCCCATCTCTCTTTCTCCTTCCGCCCATCTCTCTCTCTCCTTCCGCCCATCTCTCTCTCCTTCCGCCCGTCTCTCTCTCCTTCTGCCCATCTTTCATTCTCTCTCTCTCTCCTTCCGCCAAACTCTCTCTCTCTCTCCTTCCACCCATCTCTCTCTCTCCTTCCACCCATTTCTCTCTTTCCTTCTGCCCATCTCGCTCTCTCTCTCTCACTTCCCAGAGAGGATGTTGGCACTCCCTGTATAAACCTCCATAGAGAGGAGTACTGCTGATTTCCAGTGGGGGATTATTCACAGATCGAGTGGGGAGGTGGTGTCTTTTTGTGGGGAGGAGGACATTTGTTTTGTATTTGTTCCTGACTGGCAGGGCAGTTTTCTGTCCTGGGTGGGTGATGTACAGGGCTAGGCTTGGGGCTGACTATAGACCTATACGTTGGAGGGCCTAGGTTCAGCGTTGTGAACAGTTTAGCTAATTACTTGTTGGTGCAGGCGAAGGTGGTAGTATGGAAAAACAGGATGCATTTGTGCCTTAAATTGGCCAAAAATGTAGTTAAAACATCTCTCTTTCTCCCTCTACATCTCTCAATCTCTCTCTGACATTAAGAGCAGAAATGATGAGGTCTCAGTATAAGAGCATTACTCAGAGCGATAGTGTTTGTAGTCTTGATAGATGGGACACATCAGAGCCTCTTGAGGAAGACGATACAGTACATGACAGATAGGTGATGCTAACAAAGCCTGTTTTAACCTGGTGACGCTAGAGTAGTCAATCTGGGAACACCCTCTCTCTCTCTCTCTCTCCATCCCTTCACCCCCCTCTCCATCTCTCTTTGACTTTACAATCTTTTACAGCATTGGGTTAAATCAGGCACAGAGGGGTTCTCGGTAGTCTTAAAGATATCTACTTGGAAACCAACGTATACACCTCACACACATGGTTTTGGGCTTAACAAAAAGAAGACACGTGTACTATTTCAAATTTTCGTTGTTTAAGTTTTTTTATTCATAAAAAATATGAATAATATTCCACCCATGAGGCCAAAGATGGCGCTTTTGGTCATTGACTGCAGGAAAGGGCTGCATTAACCCTAATGTAGGTAGAGCAGTCCACTAGGGAATAGACCTTCTACCATTACTGAAGACACTGGCAGTAGGGACACTGACATGTCTTAGACAGACACTCATATGGACTCATGGAGACTCACTGTCCTTGGAGCAGACATGTAAACATCCTTAGAGTGTTGCGACGGTGATAGACCTGAAGGAAATCCTCCTTCAACAGAAATAGTTGTTGTTGTTAGTCACAACCCACACAATGAAATGCCATTTACTGAAACAAGCAATGCTGTGAGTTGGTGTGACTGCAGTTGAGCTGTACACTCTTGTACGGATGTTGTTTTGAGTACTGTAAGGCTGTTGATACTATTGTTTGTGTGTACATGTGTGTGTGTGTGTGTGTGTATGCATTTATTCAAGGTATTGATGGATATTAGTAATAATGACACAGCTTTATTTTAGAAGCTATGTAAGTTTGCTGTCGGCTGTCGGCTGTCGGCTGTCTGCTGTCGGCTGTCGGCTGTCTGCTGTCTGCTGTCGGCTGTCGGCTGTCTGCTGTCGGCTGTCGGCTGTCTGCTGTCGGCTGTCTGCTGTCTGCTGTCGGCTGTCGGCTGTCTGCGGTTGGCTGTTGGCTGTTTGCGTGCCTGTTTGTTCATAGATGTTTATGAAAGCTGTGTGCTCAGCAGTCTCTCCTCTCTCCCAGTTGTGCTCAGCTCTTTCTGATGACAGCTCGCTACTTCCGGTTCAACACACTTCACATGGTCATCCTGCCCAGTCCATCCATCCTCCAGGACAGCCAGA
Organism: Salmo trutta; assembly: GCF_901001165.1. Taxonomy (NCBI): domain Eukaryota; kingdom Metazoa; phylum Chordata; class Actinopteri; order Salmoniformes; family Salmonidae; genus Salmo; species Salmo trutta. The sequence continues at coordinate 28,592,584 of NC_042989.1, forward strand.
GAGGGAAGAGAGACCCTCGTGGGAGACACCATAGAGACGAGGCTGACTACTCAGCTCTCTGCAGGCAGGACCAGGGGGCTCTGTGGAAACCCCAGCAGGAGTACCTCAGCAATAGGGAGACCCCAGGGGAGACCATACTGTACATTCACTCTCAAGTAGGATTCACCAGACTGTAGAGACATGTTGGACCACTCAGTCAGAAGTCTGTTCTGGCCACTCAGTGATGTGCTGTACCAGGGGCTCTTAGGAGTGTCCAGCTGGGATAGCCCAGAGAGAGAGAGAGAGCAAGAGAGAGAGAGAGAGAGAGAGAGAGAGAGAGAGAGAGACTGCCCTAGGAGACCAGAGCGACTTACTTGACCACTCAGTGACGGAGGCAGCTGACCACTCTCTAGCTGGGACACCTTGAGGGGTGAGGCCCCCATGAGACCTGCGTCCGGTTTTACTTAAGGGGTTTTATGTAACCGGGCACTGTTCCTAACCTGACAGTCTTAAGGGATCTGAGTAGAGTAATGTACAGTTTATGTGTGTGTACAGGCAGACATGCCTGTTGTAATGTTGTAGACTCAACATTCTGAGATAAAGGCTGTATGGATATAGGACTGACTAATGTGGAGGTTGTTTTAATAAGGATTTATAGATATCAGAACTGGTATCTATAACATGTACAGTGTATTATAATCATAACAGAGAGAACTTGACACAATTTGCAACACAGTCCTAGAGTCAAACCCTTTCCAATGCCTCATACACAAAACAATCATATTGTCTCAGCAGAATCCATCCTCCTACTTCCCTGGTCTCTATTCCCTGGTCTCTATTCCCTGGTCTCTATTCCCTGGTCTCTATTCCCTGGTCTCTATTCCCTGGTCTCTATTTCCTGGTCTCTATTCCCTGGTCTCTATTCCCTGGTCTTTATTCCCTGGTCTTTATTCCCTGGTCTCTATTCCCTGGTCTCTATTCCCTGGTCTCTATTCCCTGGTCTTTATTCCCTGGTCTCTATTCCCTGGTCTCTATTCCCTGGTCTCTATTCCCTGGTCTCTATTCCCTGGTCTCTATTCCCTGGTCTTTTGTTGAGCACTATTTTATTTGTCATGACGCCAAACAAACAGGGTCTGCCTGGTGTAATCTAGTCAGAACATCCCGCGGATCACTCCAGTCATGTTAGCGTGGCGCTAGCATTAATCAGCCCAGTCGTATTAATGAGAGAGCGGCTAGCGCTAATTACCGCCATAGATTCTGCAGCAGCCCATTAAATATACAAATGACAGAGCTAAAGAGCCCAGCCTCTCCTGATTAATCTTTAAATGGAGAAAAACTAATGATGTCTGTAAAGTTTTCCCTCCACTTTGCCTCTGTGCCGACACCACACAGCAATCAATCAAATTAATTAAGGAAAATCATTTGAATCATTTAACATTTGTTCCGCGCGCTACGATAGAGCGTGTAGAGTGAGGATACATTATTCCTTTCTCTTTTCTGTTTCTTATTTACACACCCTTTTGATTTAGTTCATTTCAGTACAGTTCAAATCTTTGGGATTTGTCTGGTTAAAAAACAGATTCCAATCACATTCATATTCATGCAAAAGGGTTAGGTCTAGTTTTTTTAATGTATAAAAAACGTCTCTAAATGGATGAATCCATTAAGGAAACCTGCACTCATCTCTCAGGCATTGATTTCATAGCGAAAAGGCTTCCTTGATTGGAGCCCAGATTTAGCATAAAGCACATTGACCTCTCAAAGACAAGTGGCATACATCCACTCGACTCCATGTCCCCTGAAAACGCAAGAATACACATAAACTAAATGAGCAAATTATGGAAAAATGAAAACAACACGTTATTAATATTCTAAAATAGATTGTAAAATAGATTGTAAAATAGTGCATTAGGTTAATGGGAAGAGAGGATGATGAGTGATTTGAGACAGAAAGCCCATCAGGCTGCAGGTTAGCATTGATGAGTCCCACCGTCGGATCAATCTGAATTTCAAATCCTTTTTTTATTTGATTTGTTTGGTGCTGCGTGCGCCTCCGCAGATATAATTGGATGTAGGGTATGAGGTTAGTATTGATTGTGGAAAGGGATGGTTATGGCGAAAACACCTAGATGATAGTGAATACATCCTGTTTATGCCAATGATTTGATCCATTAACCTCTACCTATCTACATGTCTGGTCTTTTATCATAGCCTGTAAAAAAACGCTCACGACTGTTTTAAGGCAGCCATTCCACACACCTTGACAAGATCATCTAGAAGCATTTTTAGAAGTATATTTTCTGGAGACTTTTGTTCTTCCAATAAAACAAAACACACACACACACACACACACACACACACACACACACACACACACACACACACACACACACACACACACACACACACACACACACACACACACACACACACACACACACACACACACACACACACACACACACACACACACACACACTGAGCGCAAGGAAGCGATGGCTGTGTGGAGAGAGAAATCCCAAACAGAGCTAATCTGGGAATGTGTGAGGTGATTGTTCTGGTTTGTGCTTCTGCCTCCTTCATTAGTGTGTGTGTGTGTGTGTGTGTGTGTGTGTGTGTGTGTGTGTGTGTGTGTGTAATGGCGTGGGGCCCAAGGACGAGACTCCTTTTCTGACTGTGGCCATTGATCAATTAGCGGCAGCAGGACTGAAGCCTGGTCCTGATTTATAAAGATTTATCCTGCGTCATAATTGAAGGAGAAAAGGGGAAATAGCTGCTAGACGTTAATAGAGTTAAGGGCAGATGGCATCTCCACACCAGGCTAGGTCAGCAGGTTCTACCATTAGTTTACTTTACTTTATGATATGCAGGCTGGATAATGTCCTACACTGCAGAGGGACTAAGGAGTAACTGGTGGTCTATTCATACAAATACAGACAGATTTCTCTGATAGTTTACTGGACCTGTAGAACTAGGGAGGGGAGAGATGCTGAACGTGAGGTCTAATAGTGAACACTGTGCTGGAGACACACACACACACACGCACACGCACACACAGTCTGCTAAGGTGATGCCACAGTGTGCCAGATTTGACCGTGAGTAAGGGTTTGGGCATGTGAGGAGAAAATCTAAGTAAAAACAATATATTGCAAATCCCTCAAACAAGGAAGGAGAAAACAAGTCAATAATGGTAAATGAAGGCTTTTCATCATCCACCTGTAACATTGCTGGGTGAATCAACCAGATGCTTTGGTAGCGAATCTATTTGATTAGCATAAGAGCCAATTAAAACATATATAATATAATTTAAACAAATGGCCGACGGGATGTTTTGGTTGGGTTTGCAGATGAAGCAGAACATGTTTTGATTTGGAGCTCAGTTCTCCAATTATGTGAGTAAACACTGTTGTAATTGTCCTCCGTCTCATGTGGAAGTCATTCCCTTAGCTGGGACTCTTCCACAGAAATACTGTTTCAGTCTGAACAAATACACAACAACACTAAACAAATGATAAACTAGATGTATTTGTATGTGTTTTATAATGTACCAACTATTCATTTAGCTGTGCTCTTACACAAAGATGGAGATACACCAATATTACTGTGTGTGTGTACAGTATGTGTGTGTGTGTGTGTGTGTGTGTGTGTGTGTGTGTGTGTGTGTGTGTGCATCTACAGTCGCCACGTACCTGTGAAGTCGCTGTTGACCGGTAGTGTGTCACTGGGGAACCGGTGGTAACCGTTGCCGGGAAACCTCGCCCCCCTAACGACGAGGTCACGGGGGTCAGAAAGAGAGAGGTCGGTTCGCTCCACCTGATGGAGTTCAGGTTCAAATGTAACAGTAGAAGTTACTCTCTGGGTTTGATTACATGGCTCTATAACAGCAAGACGAGACGTGACACAACGTGGAAGTATCACAACAGATATGTACCTACAAATATGTTTTAAAGGACTTTAAACAATAATGTCCCCAGACAGACCTGGTAGAGTGGTGGGGGTCCGTGGGGCTGAGAGGGGGGGTCCCAGGTCACCTCCATCAGTGTCCCATGCACTGGCCTCAACCTGGGGGGAGCGAGACCTGCTGGAGCTAGAGAGGGGAGGGAGGGGAGAGAGAGTAAAGAGATAATGGTTAAAGTGGAGGAGAACAAAAGTAACTACCTTGTACAAAGCCTGCAACAAGAGGAGGGTACATGTATGCTGCTTTTAACTACTTTCATTTGTAGATCTATGCAGAATTACAAATGCTCTTAAAAAGGTGTGTTGTTCAGCTGTCTCCTAGACAAAGACTCCCTTACAGCAATTATCCATCTCAGAGAGTCTGCTAGTCTGACAACAGGTTAAACCGATAAAATAACTAAACGAGTGGAGAGATGGAGGGTTATAAAAGATAGCTGTGCATTAACATTCATCTAAGCGCCATGCATGTGCTGTGGTTTAGATGGTCCCACGTACGAGCTAGAGGAGTGAATTATCCAGGAGTGACACCTTCGCACACACACGCATGCACACACACACACACGCGGAGGCACGCACTCACTGACACACACGCACGCACGCACACACACACACACACGCATGCACACACACACACGCGGATGCCCGCACTCACTGACACACACACACACACACACACACACACACACACACACACACACACACACACACACACACACACACACACACACACACAGCCTAATAAAGCTGGTAAATGGGAGGTGGATGTCTTGTCTTCCCAGCCCATCTCAGTCTAGGCACCATAAATGACAGGCAATCAATAACCATAGAGTCTATATAATGGAAACTCTGATATCATTAAAAAATTATTCCCTCTCCTTTAATAGGATTTTTGTGAAGCCTCTGTGGAACATTTATCTTTTATTTTACCCCTCAGAACATACGCTAGAGAGAGATATGTTACGTGTTTTTTCTTTACTATAGAATCTGCAAGTAGGACAGTGCCTCCAGCATTTGGTTCAGTGGCTGGTCGCATTTAAACATCTTCAGGGATTTCTCCTTTTACTTATCACAACATTTTGTTGCATTAAAGTGGGATTTAAATTAATTTAATTGTGGGTTTTTTGTTCATTGATCTACACAAAATACTCCATAATATTAAAGTATTTTTTACATTTAATTAACTCAAATGTTGTTGCAAAAGTATTAATCCCTTTTCATTAACAATCCTAAATTAGCCTAAGTATTGAATTTCAAGCACAGATTAAACTACAAAGACCAGCTTTTCGAAAGCCTCATAAAGGTTGGCAGTGATTGGTAGATGGGTAACAATAACAAATCAGACAGTGATTATCTCTTTAAGCATGGTCAAGTTAATAATGATGCTGTGGATGATGTATTAAACCACACAGACACATCAAAGATACAGGTTTTGGAATATTTTTATTCTTTATATTTGTATTCTAATTTTCATTCTGTCATGTTGGTTATTATTGTGGTGTAACTACAATCTTGTTGATCCATCCTTAGTTTTTTCCCTTCACAGACAATGAGCTCTGTAGCTGTTTTAAAATCACCCCTGGCCTCATGGTGACGTCCCTAAGCAGTTTCATTCCTGTCCTGCAGCTCAGTTCAGAACAACGACTGTATCTTTCAGACAATGAGCTCTGTAGCTGTTTTAAAATCACCACTGGTCTCATGGTGACGTCCCTGAGCAGTTTCATTCCTGTCCTGCAGCTCAGTTCAGAAGGATGGCAACAAGGCACTAAAGTAATACTGCAAAAAAAAACATTGAAAAGGAATAAATGTTTTGGCCTAAATGCTAAGCCTTATATTTGGGGCAAATCCCACACAGCACAGCACTGAGTAACTGCCTCCTTATTATCAAGCATGGTTGTGGCTGCATCATGTTATGGGTATGCTTGACATCGGTGAAGATTGGGGAGTTTTTTAGGATAAAAAGAAATGGGA